>NW_011889225.1:593072-607389 GCF_000151845.1 Pteropus vampyrus | reverse complement strand
TCCAATGCATTCTTAGCTCCCTATTGAAAAACGTACCTCCTCCTTACCCACATACTTTGCTTATCTTATTTGTCCTGCTTCTCCATTAGAATTTAAACGGGCAAGGTATTTGCTTTCCCACCCCCCGTCACTAGTGTGCTGGGCACATAGAATGTGCTCAATAAATATTTCTTGAGCAAATCAAATGAGTGCTATCCAAAGGAGCCCAGTCACTCACAGGGAATAAATCCAACTCCAGAATCATACGAAGACATTTTAAAGAAGTTGTAATGGAGGTCACCACACGGCAGAAATGTCATAAAATCTCTCAATGGATATCTGTCTCTCCCCTGGACACAGTTCTGTCATCTCTTCTAACCACCTGCAAGCTTGCCCTCTCTCCATCACGTTGCTCACTTATCAGAGCAATTTTACTCTATAAGGTTCTCTATTTTTTACTCCCCTAATAATCACTTAAAATTATGCTTAAGC
This sequence comes from Pteropus vampyrus, assembly GCF_000151845.1. Lineage (NCBI taxonomy): Eukaryota > Metazoa > Chordata > Mammalia > Chiroptera > Pteropodidae > Pteropus > Pteropus vampyrus. The sequence continues at coordinate 606,918 of NW_011889225.1, read as the reverse complement.
ATGAGAAAAACCATTATACAAACTATTTTTGGATTTTTCCCTCTTTTGGAGAATGGAGGGATTTGAAAGACAAAGAAAAACTTCCAGTTATATATGTTTAATCATTATGAATAAAATTACTTCTCTCTTGGTCTATTCACAGGATCACAATAAAAGAGCTAAATAGATATATACCAAATTTGTATAGGATATTTTCAGTGGTCTGAAACTAAAACACAGGTTTGGAAGAATGCAACTAATTCACTTTTGGAGCCTTGGGTAGGAGCACAGGGAGGGGGCAGGTGCATCCACTCAAAGAAATAGTTGGGTAGCCATCTGTGGGACCATGAAGTTCTGAAAATGAGGTCTGGACCAGAAGCACCAGTCCACACATAAACCTCCATACTCCACTGAATTTTGAACTTGTGCCCAAATGGCAAATACTCCAAATTATAAATTACATTGATGTAAAAGTGAGCTGTTTCTCCAATGCATAAATTCACACAGCAGAGAGGAATACAGCGGGATTTTTTTTACGTTATGAGCAGCGGTGCTCCTGAATAGCACTAGGAGGCCGGATATTATGTATTAAATCTAAGAACTCTATTCAGAAACATCTTTTCTTTTCTTGATCTAATGACATCTAGATCTGAGATTATTCTGTGAAAGATGAGCAGAATTTAATGGAAGGAAAGCAAATGAAAAGGAGACAAAAATTGTAGAAACTGCATTATGAGATTTTCAAATTATACAGATTTTTCTAAACTAGGGAACTAAACCAACAAACATTGTTTTAAGATGAGCAGTGGAGTGGTAAATTTTAGAAAGTGAAGTCTAGGAGTTAAGCTCCTCAGATTCACCTCAGCTCCACTGCCTACCAGATAGATGCAGGACTGGAGCATTTGTTCTAAAATTTTTCCAGACTATAATTGTCTCTTCCATGATTTATGGCACACACCTTTAGTATTTCTATAACTGTTCCAGTATTTGAACAGATTCAAAAATTATTTTCTGAGAAAAATTCTGGCTTTCTGTTATGACCCATTTCCACAAGATGGAACTCTGTGCAATAACACAAGCCAGGGATTCTCAGTTTTCTTAACAGAATATTTACTGTGCCACCTGCTTGTCTAAAACATATGGGGTGCTCTTTACTCAGCACAGAATATCAGCATTTCAGATTGTCAACAACCTTTAATTGACTGTAATCTAGTTCCCATTAAATGTGTGATTAAAGGAATAGATGTTTGAGAGAGGCAAAGGGATATGGTAGATGATTTTTCTCCTCGGAGTCTTTATATTCTTTCTCTTATCAAGTCGAATCATGAGCAAGTCAGCTATTTGCATTAAATAAAGTAATTCTTTTTAAACATCCTCTTTTAAACTTTTATAGATGTGAATAGAGCTGTTTTTTGGGTGAAACGTGCCAACACAGTTTACCACCAACATATCATGAAAACAATCAGGTAGACATTTCATCTCATCCACTCATCATCCCTCACCTTATTGCTATGTTCGCTACATTTGTACTTAATCTTGAATTGGTTTCTGAATATCACTGATCCCCACAGTGATAGAAAAGTGCAGAGGTATTGAGAGAGTTGACAACAACAGTTAAAGAGAGGTGTAGCCTTGGAAATAGAAACAAAAGTAGAGATGATTTTTCAAAACTGAAAGCATTGAGAAAATAAGGATATTACAAGTATAGATGGAATGAGTCATTTGACAAAGTGAATAAAGAAACAACAATTAGCAAAAGAGAAGGAAAATGATAAATGAAATTGGCAATTTTTTAGTTTCTCAATAAAGAATAAGGCTGAAAACTAAAGGTATTCAGTGCTCAGAGATTAATGAGACTACACACAACTGGGAGAAGCACAAAAATGGTTTCTTTCTTTTTTTTTTTTTTAAAGAAAAAAGCATAGCTTTCAAATTCCTATTAACCCAATGATAATTCAGGGTAATGGTAGAGCATTATGAAAAAATTTAAATGGTGCAAGAACTGCTGATGAAAATGTGTAGCAAGCCATGGCTGCTTCCTTATGTTAAGGTCATTCTGAATCTGCCCAGTAGAGAGGGTAGTAGCAAGCGTTTATGGAGTACCCATTGTGAGGAATCCCTCACAACATCTGAGGAGATCAAGGAAAGAGTTCAGCTGCCTCAAAATCCTTCAGTGCAGACAAAACCTAACCATTTGGGGAAAATGTATCTAATTGGTTATGAACCTAAAAACAGCGGAACAATGCTTTCAAAGGACAGATTCACTCTAGAAATATATTGGGGAACATGAGGTTAAAAATTCTTTTGGTTATTTTGGACTTAAAAACAACTTTTGAAATTGTAAGCTATGTAAAAGTTGAAAAGTTTCTGAATTAACTAACCATGTTGTAGAAATGCCTCCACCAAGTTACATTACAGAGTTATGCTTTTATTAAGGGTCACTGTAAGAAACAGCGACATAAAGAACAGCGTTCAATTTTCTATAAAAATAAAGTTGAAGATAGCGTTTATAACATAGCCATGGTCCTATTTACCTACATGATAACTCCTTCCTTGAATTCAGTATCAAGAACATTTTTGTAATTACATAAAAATGTATGCTTCTACTTATCAAACAATGAAAATTATTTTGACCCATTAAGTATTTTTTTGGTGAGTGGTCAGGAAGTTCAGAAGTAAATACAATACAGATATAAGACTATTTCAGCCTCAATTCCATGAACTGATATTGCTTCTACTCTTTATTAATGGTTATTTTTTAAATGCTAATGAACTATATTTTGAAATTTTAGAAATTTATAATTTTAAAACATTAATTTTAGAAATTCTCAAAAATATAAATTAGAAAAATAGGCAAAAATAAGTATCACGATAATCCCTCTACACAGAGCAACTATTAATAGATTGTTTTGTGCGCATTTTTCCTATGCAAATTCAATTATTCCTTTAGTCATTCAACAAATATTTATTGAGTACTTAGTATGTATCCAATATAATTCTAGAGACAAAAGATACAGCAGTAAACAAAATAGGCTCAGTGCTTGCCCTCTTAAAATGGGAGTTTAGTCTGGTTACAATTTACTGATGCTACAAAGCATTCTGCGGTAAACATTCTTATACTTAGATGTGTGAACATATCTATGATTGTTTTCTGGAATAAATATTTAGAAGTATTTGCTGAATTAACGAGTAAATACTAATGAGATTCTTCTTGCTTCAAAAAAAGATGTTATACCATCTTTGATTTTTTTTTAATTTATTTTTAGCAAAATAGGTACAGAGTTTAAACTACTATAAGGCAATAAAAACATGAGTTTCCTTTCATATTCATCTCTCCATGTCTAGACCAAAAAGGTAATGGTTTTCATATTTCTGATTATAATTCATATAGTGCTATTTTTATTTTCCAAATTTTTATACTATCTTACTACTTATTAATATGAAAGGTGAAGATATCATTTTCTAATCCTACCCCAAACAGACATGAATCAATTTTTCTTCACCCTACATTCCCCACAGAATTACAGGAAAATTTTTAGTTAAAGCAATTATTTTCATAGTATTATAAGTCTCTAAGTGTTATTTAATAGCTGAGCAATGTAATGTACTATCACTATATTTCTTTCTTGTAGCCTTTTTTAAATGTGATCTTCCTGGAGTTAGTTATTAACTAATAACACTTTTCATTTCATTTTTCATGTACTTTTCTAATTCTTCAAAGAACTGTAAGTTTTTCTCAATTTAGTCAAACACGACAAGAAATCAATCAGTTCAATTTTTTTCCTTGAGGACATCTCATCTAGAGCTTTCTGTCCTCCTTCTCTAATTTGGGCTGCTTTCTTGCTAGTCTCCATAAATACCTGTCATCTTGGAAACTGCCTTCACCTCTTTTCTGAATTGTATGCATTTGTTTCTTTTATCCATTTTTTTGTCTTTCTTAATATTTCCTCATTCTGGTGTAGCATATACTCCATTGTCTTCCTGAGAAAGGGTGCAATCAAAGTATATTTTTTTGAGTCTTTAAATGTTGAAAACACTTCTTAGTTTGACTGGATACAAAATTCCAGTTTAGAAATAATTTTTATCAGATTTTGAAGGCACTGTCCATTATTTTTAACTTCCAGTTTCTTTTGAGAAATTTGACATCATTCTTACAGCGAATTATTTGATTATAATTAGTTTTCATCTTTGAACGTTTTTAAGATCTTAAATTGGGGGTTCTGAAATTTCATAACAATATACCTTGGACAAGTCTTTTTTGCATTCATTGTGCTGGACACTTGGCCCCTTACAACCAGGAAACAAGTCCTTTAGTTCTAGAAATAGCCTTCTATTATTTCTTTAAAAACTGCTACCCTCCCCTTCTTTTATATTTCTCTTTCTAAAATTCCTACTAACTGAACTTCTCACCTTCTTTCCATTTTTACCTCTTTATTTTTCTTTTCTACTTTTTGAGGGATTATTTCTTAAACATTATTTTACAAATCCATCAAGCTACCTTTTAATTTTTACTACCACATTTTTAATATCAGAATGTTCTTTCTTATCTTCAAAAAGTTTTATTTTCATAGCTTCCTAACCTTTGTAAATGCAATGTATTTTCTTTGTGAGAATCATTTGTTATGTGTTCCTCTGCTTCCTGCATTGTTTGTTTCACGTGTGTGTTTTCTATTCGTTTGTTTTGGACTCCATCTTTCATCTTAGAAGCTTTCTAGAAATGTTTACTGATCCACAGCTGTCCATTCACATTTAAGAATGAGGTACTAATGAAAGCTCTTTATGCTTGGGTAGTGCTTACCAACTGCTGGGCCTCATCAGAGTGTGATCCAGCAGGGACCCAGCCATTTCACCAAAGGATCCCCAAATGTCAATATTCACAGCCTTTTCTCTTGTACTAGTCAGTTTCCCCAGATAGGAATCTTCCAATTTCGTGATAAGGTATAAGCCTAGTCGATAACATTCTGGGAGCTAAGTGAAAACGGGCGGCTGAGATCTTACTCTTCAGAATACAATCTTTCTCTTAATTCCCGTTTTCAGCTGATGTCCCAAGTCCAGGGTCTCTCTGTTTCATCTTCAGTCTTCTAACAGATGGACAAGGGCAACTCTTGTGTCTATGGGTAAAGGGAGATTTGGAACACTTCCAACCAATCCCCCTTTTTTTTAGTCTCATTAGCACTCACCCCTAGTGCTGAGTCTTTCAGGAATTCTGCAACATGAACTGGCTTCCTTCTTGCTGGCTTTCCCTGCTGCAAGCACTCAAGCTTTAGATTTCTGTACCCTTCTAGTTAGATAGCACTGGGCCATCTGCTTTTCATCTAAAATTTTATTGATGTCTTTTGTTGGCTATTGTCTCCTTTTCCATTCCTTTCATTTTTACAAGTTTATTTCTGTTTATATTCTTCTCTTATAATATCGTTAGTCTTTGAAAAGAGGTCAGAAAACCATGTAGTCTTACCCTTTCACATTTAACTTCTTTATCTATGATTTTTTGATAATGTTTTCTGATTTTAAAATATAAAAGGCAACCTACTAAAAAGGAAAAGATATTTACAAATGACATACCTAATAAGAGGTTAATATCCAAAATATATAAAGAACCCAGACAACTCATAATAAAAAATAAATAGACAACCTGATTTAAAAAATAAACAGAGGACCTGAAGAGATCTTTTTCCACAGAAAGCAAACATATGGCCAACAGACATATGAAAAGAGATTCAGCATCACTAAAAATCAAGCAAATGTGAATCAAAACCACAATGAGCTACCAGCTCATACCTATAAGAATGTCTGTCATCAAAAAGACAACAAATAACAACTGTTGGCAAGGATGTGGAGAAAAGGGAACCCTCTTGCACTGTTGGTAGGAATATAAATTGATGCAGCTGCTATGGAAAACAGTGTGGAGTTTCCTCAAAAAAAATTAAAAATAGAATTACCATACAACTCAGCAATTCCACTTCTGGGTATTTATCCAAAGAACATGAAAATACTAATTTCAAAAGATATACATACCCCTAAGTTTATTGTAGCACTATTTACAATAGCCAAGATATGGAAGCAACTAGGTGTCCATCAATAGATGAATGGATCAAGAAGAGATGGTATCTTTATACAATGGAATATTACTCAGCCATAAAAAAATAATAATAATTAAATCATTCTATTTGAGACAACATGGATAGAACTTGGGGGCATTATGCCAAGTGAAATAAGTCAGACAGAGAAAGACAATTACCATATGATTTTGCTTACATGTGAAATCCAAAAAACAAAATAAATTAACAAACAAAACAGAAACAGTCTCATAGACACAAAAAACAAACTGATAGTTGCCACAGGAGAGCAGGGTGGGAGGATGGGTGAAAAAGGCAAAGGGGATTAAGAGGTACAACCTTCCAGTAATTAAATAAGTCATGGAAATATAATATACAGCATAGAGAATACAGTCAATAATATTGTAATAACTTGTATGGTGACAGATGGTTACTAGACTTAATGTGGTGATCATTTTGTAAGGTATTTAAATGTCAAATCACTATGTGGTACACCTAAAGCTAATATAATATTATATGTTAACTATATTTCAATTAAAAAAATAAATGTTTATAAACTGAAAAGCTGCCAAGAAATATTTTAATTGTAGTTGCTCTAAAGAAATGGAAATGAAAAATTGGGGTATGTGGGCACTTTCGATTTTCACCTTATATGTTTCTATAGCTTTTTTAGTTCTGTGAACGCATATCAATTTGTCATTTGTCATTTTAAATCTGAATAATTTATAAGAGCTATTAAAAAAATAAAAAGTAATAGATGCTTGCTATAGAAAAGCCAGAAATATTATAAAGGATAAAGAAGAAATTAAAAGTTAAAAAATAATATGACCCCAGAAAGAAAAATATGATTAACATTTTTTCTCCCTGTGGTCCCGCCGTTATCAAGATTTTCTTCAAAACTGATATAGATTTATTGATCAATTATCCCTGCTCTCTAGCTTCTTCAAAGTCTTCTTAACTAAATCCTTAATTTCTGTTCATAAAAACTTCTGTCCTAAGCTAAAAAAAAACAATTTCCCACAAATATGCCATCTCTTTAAAATATGCTAAAATCTCTTGAAGGGCCACAAACCAAACATTTCAAAACACTATTGCCTCTATTTTTTCACCAACTTTTTCACTTGCCTCCAACCCATCACTTTCATTGAAATTGCCCACTTTAAGCTCTTCAAATACATCCAAATCACCAAATGAAATCAAATGGCCTTTCCTCAATTCTTACTCATTATGATCATTCTGGTATTTGACATTGTTGACCAACGACTTCCTTCTTGCAACCATGGTAGCATATGAACTTACCCAATCACATCCTCTCTATTTTCTTGTCCTCTCTTCCTGACAGAACAGCACTTCTTCTCATCACCTAAATATCCTTATATCCTGTGGCTCAAACTTTGGTTCTTAGCATTTTTTATTCTAATAATAAAGAAAGATTGGGGCATAGCCATATTTCTCATACTGACAAGAGAACTAATAATATCTCCTAAAGAGATACAAAACAGAGCAGACCTAGGATGGGCCATAAGGAGATGTCTAAAGTTGGGGGTGGGTGGATAGGATTGAGTCAGTAAAGAAAGGAAGACATAGAGGAAAAGGAAGGAATTATGAAAAAAACTCAGTTCTCACTATGCACAAGACACTATACCAGGTCTTCTTATATACATATTACCTCATTTAGTTTTCAATACAATCTTGTGTGTCGGCTAATTTATTTCTCTTAAAAAGAGTTAAGCAGCAGCACAAAACCACATAGAAGTGATCCAGGTTGGCTGATAAGGAAGGCAGCATTGTGTAATGGAAACAACAGAGGTTTTGGGGTCATGTGGCTTTAACTCTGCCACTCGCTGCTGCATGGCTTTGGCCAAATCACTTAACACAGTTGCTTTCAGCTTTCTCATTTATAAAATAAGGACAAAATTAGTTGATGACAAATGAAAGAATTGTGAATAAGGTGTATAAAGTACCCAGTACTTAGCTAGTGCTCATAAGTAGTTGTGGTTGTTATTATTCTGACTCTATAAAAAACAGATTACTTTCATAACAAATGAGAATTCTAGGAATAGTTTCAAGAAGAGGAACTCATGTTTCTTCCAAGGCATTGATCCAAGCCCAGGCTGAAGCCTGCCTGAGCTTTTCATGGCTGTTCAACCTTAAAGGAAAGCTCTCAGCAATTCTCTGTCTACAGGGGGTATCTCTATGAGAAAGGCAAAGAAGCATGTTCCCCTGTGATGGAGCAAGAGTCAGCGAAATAACAGGAGTCACAGCCATGTTGTGAGCTGGGAAAATGTTCAATCCAGTAACTCATATTGCCTAGGAATCATAAACCCCCAAATGAGGTGCTCGTATCACCACTGAATCATATGAAAAGCTGTGGCTATCTTTTCTGGATAAAGATATTTTAACAAATTTTTTTAAAGGGCAAAAAATGTGCATATTTTTGAAAGAAATAACAATGAAATGGCAAAGCGTCATAAGCCTCTGTGGATTTAGAAAGATCAGACTACGAAAAATGCTGAATATTCTCCATATGTACTTTATAGCATGTCTTAACATTCCTTTTGCCATAAAAATAAATAAAAATGTGTAAACCAACATGGTGAACCAAAAATGAACAGACTAAAAGAAAAACACAGATTGACCTAAAAAGCCGAGAGAAGCATTATAGTCCATGGAGTATTGCAGACAGCAGCTGCAAACTGTTCTCATACACTCTGATAATGGAGAACATAATTAATTTTCCTTGACAAAGAAAAATGGAAGAACCGATGAGGTCAAAACTCAAATTAATTCAATTCAGTGAGTGTGTTTGTTTGAATAAATCCTCTGTGCTTGAAATTGCAGGTCACAGCAGACAAATAAGACACAAAGAAAGGGCATGAAAACTACCCAGGTATTTACTGATTCATTCACTCATTCATTCAATCATCTATTAAATATTTAATACGCACTATGTGTAAAAGACCATATACTAAACTTTGAAAATGAGGGTAAATAAGATGCATTCTGTCATCTAGAATCTCATGGTCTTGGCCAGAGAAAGCAGCAAATAACTGCAGGACGTTATTGGTGCATGGAAGAGGATGCACAGAACACCACCAAGAAGAGATAAATGGAGGGGTGCGTAGGATGGGAGAGAACAGGTGGAGGGCGATGGGAAAAGATTTTCTAAGCTGGATGTGTGAATTGAGAATTGAAGGACTAAGATGTAGTGGGACAGAGACCAAAGGCTAGAGGCATGAGAATATTGGGGAATTCCTGACAGAGAAAACAGTGTGTACCGACACAAATTTCCTGAACACCACAAGCCAGTGCCAGTCCAGAACAATTTTTTTCAATAGTCTCTGGCAAAATAAGGAAAATATAGGCCATGAGTGAGGCTTTCATATTTTATTTTAATTAGCAGCCTTTTTTTTTTTTGAGATTATGTCCGTTACATATTTTGATGTTAACATGTAAAGTCTAAAATGGAATGGTTGTATTTTATAATTTCCTTACTTGCCAAAATACAAAATGATCAACACTGTCCATTTATTAATTTATTTGGTAATTTTCTAACTCATTAAATCCAAAATTTGGTAAATCCTGACCACGATTAACAGAGCCACAAGTATTTAGCATGTTTAGAAGACAGAAGAAAGCTGGCAAATAAATATGCAATAGTTTACAAAAGAGATTAAATTCAGAAAGTAGGCAGGGACCAGATTATGAAGGGTTTTATATGGCTAGTTAAGAAGTTTAAACTTTATCCCACAGGCAAAAAGGAGGGTAGAGACAGTCAAAAAGGTGAGGAATTAGCAAGTTTGATGTTACATTTGTTTATAAAATGCTAATGCTGGCAACCACCCTACCTACCAGACTTATGGGTGCTTAAATCAAAATCAAGATGAGTTGAAGAAATACTCCATAAATTCTAGTGTATACTCTAAAGGTAAAAGGTTAATATCAATATTATCTTCCCTCTTCTCTAAATAAACATATAAACTAACAAATGTGTAAAATCTAGCCTCCTGTTCTTTTTGCCCTGACCACTTTTGGCCAGGATACTGGACTGACAGATCCTAATGATAGGACATGAAGTGACGAAAACAGTAAGACACTTCTTGAGCTCTAATAGACAAATGGCATATCTCTCTGCACACTCCGATTTTTATTTGTGACAAGAACTACCTACTAACAATCTACAATTGTTAAGAGTTATAAAATTTAGTATTCAGATACTAGAATTACCACATTTTTAGAGATTCTCATTCAACATTCTACAAAGAAGCTTGGCTGCTGTGCAACGCTTGGCTATATAACAATGCTCCTTTGTGCCTGACACATGCAGTTTTGAAATTCCCACAATTGTTAGAAAAGACATGTTTTATCAGTGCATCATCAATGTTGTAGGAAATTGGCTGTGATTTTTATTTGCTACTGCTCTTATTTGTAAATATAAATTACTTTAGTCATTACTGGATTAACTAAAAGGCAGACTATTTTTGTATCTGGTATGCCAACCAAGTTGGGGCATTATAAAAATTCTTTAAATAATTTTTAATAATTTGTACTTGAATTCCTAAAAAACATTGAAGGAGTCTTTATGGGTAAATTTTTAAAAGAATTCGCTAAACCCAATATCATATTATGTTTTTGATCATTTTAGCAAAAATAAATTTATTTTCTTGTGCATCACTAGACTAACCATTTGGTATATAGAGATGAATATTTATATGGACAATATTTTATGCTATAATTTTTGAACAACTTTAATTTTGGACATATCTGTATTAGTTACATTTCAAATATGGATCATCCATAAATGTGCTGATATAGTAATAGCTCATAGTTAGTAGGATTTAGAAACAAGCTATCCTGAATTTGAGTTCTGCCCCTATATCTTGCTACATATGAGACCTTGATTATGTCTCATAAACTCTCTAAGCCTCATTTTCTCAAGTGGAAAATATGAATAAAATAGTATTTACCCCATAGGTTAGTAGATAGCACTAAATAAGAACATACATGTAAATCTCTTTGCACCAAACCTGTCACATTTCTCAAAGGTAGTTATTCTTATTAATTATTACTATTGAATTCATTTTCAACATAAAGTAAAAATAGATAAAATAAGAGGACAAGAAAACTCAATGCATTAAAGCCTCAATATAAACACATGAGTTTTGTCAACAAAGAAAACAGAAAAACCCAGAACAAATGTTGGAAGAGTTATTTCCACACAGAAACCAGCAGAGATAGAAAATGGGATAATACCCAAGGGAGCTGAAAATGAGAATCAAGAGGATTCCAGCCTGTGTCAAAGGGCTGGGATAACCACTTGTCCACAAATGTCACCTTATATCAGTAAACCTAGAGAACTAAGTCAGATACTCCTGATGTTCAACAACAAAATAGAATCCTATACTTAATTATACCAATATTGATGAATTTATGCATATGCTCAATTTACCAATTTTATTGTAAGTGCTTTAACTTCTCACACAGGTGCTTTTATATCTGGAATATGCTAGGAATGTCCATGGAGCCAAGGGCATGTGTTGCCAGCGGGAAACTGTCCCAGACCATATGGGCTGACCAATCCGTGGTCAAATACCTGGCACAGCAGATATGCTCTATTTATACCTTGGTATTTGCTCATAATGCAAATTTAGAGATTTATATTTTTTAAAAGTGTCTATCTATTGAAAAAATATTTTGATTGCATTTGCCCACTGTTGAGTACCTAAGTCTGGGTATGTTGCAGGGCAAGGGATGCACTTGGAATAAGTGCTTTGTGGTCATTAAAGTATTAAGTTGGTTTATTGAGGATGGATAAAGAGAATAAGCATGTCAGAGAGTCTGCCTCTTCCATCTATCAGACCCTCGCTTGCTCAAACTGGTGCATCAATATCCACTGCACGATGAGCCAGAACAGAGGGATTCAAAATGGCTAATGTGGAAGTGGTCTAACCTTACACTTTCCCCTTCCCTCCTCCTCACTAATACTAGCATTCATTGTAGATCATTAGTCATAAAAGAGCTCTCAAATACAGTTATCCTGTATTATCCAAGAGAAAGAAGGAAGCCAATCCTAACAGAGGTTTTAACCTTCTCTATTTATGCCATTTTGGTGAAAACTTTGACTTTTCACTCACTGGAGCATCTACTGGAGGATCATTTGAAGACAATTCAATACGTAACTGATGAAAGAACTATGGGAATGCATGAAGAACGCTACCTAACAAGTGGGAAAAAAATAAAGAAAAAAATAAAATGATAACTGGCTAAATTGGCAAAAGTAACCTCAATTCTAGCCCAGTTTCTATGACTCAGGAGAAGCGTATGTAAATAATATCAAATTTGCGTGTCAGTTCAGTTTTGAATAGTAGCATTTGAGACTCAGACCTTATTTATTGTGTATCTTCCTTCTCTTCCATTAACTCTACTAAATCATTTTTTTAATCTGGAGAGTTTTCTGCTGAGTCTCTTAGATCTATGCATTCTATGCTAATTCCATTTTCTTCACTCTACATGGGCTCTTGGCATAACTGTATGTTAACTCATGTCTTTGCCTCTGCCAATCTGCCCCTAAACCACTACCAGATTCGTGCTCCTAATCATAGTTATCAAGTTACTTCCATAACCAAGGGCTTACGGTGGCTCTCAAACTCCTATTAAACCTCGTCCTAAGCCACACTCACATGTTCTGCTCAAACCAACCATTCAGGACTAACTTGAAACCTCAAATCATTCCTCATGTTCTTTCCCAGGTTCAGAATATGCCAATACTCTTTCTCTGTCAATTCAAATTCCACCCATCCTTCAGGAATAAGTTCAGTATTCTTCTCTCCTCTCAGGTGCCATTACTTAGTGGTTTGACCCATTGCTACAAATACCTGGAGGTCAGGGACTATGCCTCAACCTCCTTTGTGTCCCCTTCAAAGTTACCATGAGCTCGACAATGATTTGTTGAATAAAAGATGTGCTAAGCAGAGTTACAAATTCTATCACTTGCAAGTAAGAAGTTTCTATTTTTGTAATTTTTTCTACTCCTTATCCATCCCCATCTCAATCACCTATGACAAACTTGGGCTTTATTAACAACAGACTTGGTTTAGAGCAGTCAACCTTTCTCTGAAGTAAGAGTCATGCAGAGAAAATACAGCAAAATTAACATACACTGATTTTTAAAACCTATCACTCTTTCCTCTCTTCAGAACAAAACTTCTATTTGGCCTCTTCTTTTCCATTTCCCTACAAAAATCTAAACTATTTTCCTACCCACCCTCCTGTGCTCCCTTCTAAAATAATGACATTTCCAGAAACCAGATTCGTTTGATTTAAGACTCTCACAGTGAGCTGTGTTTCCTGTCAAACTGAAGACCTTAGGGTACCGAAGGGTAAGAGAAGACTATGAAGCAAGAGTCTTTGAAGTAGTAAAGAAATTAAGTACTTGGAATAATCTGGAAAAGATGAAAGAGGTTAGGGCAAAAAAACAAATTCAGGAAGTCCCGCCTCCCCCCAAATCCATCACAGACAGCAATGCTATGTGATGAAACTTGTTATTCTTAAATTCAGAGGTCCATCATACCTGTTTCTAGTCACTGTAGTGGTATATCTGGATGCCTAATATATCAATTGCACATTTCCACCACAATGATTCAAACAGGATGCACTCTGGGATGAGGTTTGGTGGTTAGATTTAGAGGATCCACAAACAATAAGCAGGGGGAAAGAGGGTGAGTGGAAGAGAGAGAGAGAGGGAGAAAGGGAGGGCAGGAGGGAGAGAGGGAGTGAGAGAGAAGAGGGGAGGGGGAGGGAGAGAGGGAGGG
>NW_011889225.1:559650-592136 GCF_000151845.1 Pteropus vampyrus | reverse complement strand
TAAGTATTGAATATATAAGTAAATATATCTACTCTTGGATATAAGGTTTCGATTTTGTAATAACATATCAGTTAATGAAATTCAAATAAAAATATCAACAGGAATCATGTGAACTTGAAAAACAATCTCAAATGTACCTAACACAAAAATATAAAAGGATCATAAAGAAAATTCTGAGAAAGGAACAGTGAATGGCCTAATGAGATAATAAAAATTACTATACAGCTATAGTAATTGAGATATTATAGTTGTAGAATAGAACTAATTAGACAGAACTAAGGAAGAACAGCAGGACTTCCAAAATAGACCCACATATAGAATTATCTAGCATGGATAAACTTGGCATTTCAAATGAGTGGGAGGAGGTAAGTTTTTTGTTTTTGTTTTTGAATAATGATGCTGGAGGATAGAAGGAAAATATATGACCTTTATCTCATCATGCTAAAATAAATCACAGATAGATCTAAAATTTAAATGCAAAAAATTCAATCATTAAAATATCTTGGGCTGCAGGAATCATGACAGAAAGGTTCAAAAGCCATAGAAGAAAAAACCGAAGCTGATTGTCTGATTATTTTAAAGCCTTTACAAGAAAAATAATTTAAATATAAAAATAAGCAAAGCAAAAGACAAATTAATTGGGAAAAATATTTGCCACAGATATGACCAAAAGCTACATTCTTTTAAGAAACATAGGAGACTTTGGGTATCAAAGAAGAAGAGATAAACAACTCAAAAAGAAAATAGACAAAGACACAGACGTGTATTTCATAGGAGAGGAAATCCTTAGGAATGAAGACACAGAGGAACCTTAAATGCGTATTACTAAGAGAAAGAAGCCAATCCAAAAAGACTATATACTATATGATTCCAACTAAATGACATTCTAGAAAAGGCAAAACTATTGAGACAGCAAAAAGATCAGAGGTTGCCAAGGGTCGGGGGAGAGGGGAGGGATGAATAGGCAGGATAGTGGAAAAATTCTGTATGACACTGTAATAATGGATACATGTCATTATACATTTGTTCAAACCATAGGATGTACCACACCATGAGTGAACTCTAAGGTAAAATTATGGACTTCGGATGATTATTCTGTGTCAATATAGGTTCATCAGTCATAACAAATGAACCACTCTGATGTAGGACATTGATAATGGGGGAGGCTATGCATGTGTCGGGGAAGGGAGTATATAGAAAATCTCCGTACCTCCCTCTCAATTTTGCCGTTAACCTGAAACTGCTCTAAAAAAATTTAAAAAAAAAGGCTTTAAAAAAAAAAAAAAGACCCAATCTTCCCTTGGGAAATTTAAGGAGGAAGAAGGAAAGCATGAGTCAAGGGTCAAGCAATGAGGGTGGCCTCTAGCTAAGGACAGCCTTCAGTTGGCAGCCCACGAGGAAATGGAGACCTTCATACAACCATAAGGAAGCAAATTCTGCCAACGACTCCTATGAGAAAGGGAATAGATCTTCCTCTAGAGCCTTCAGAAAGGAATGAAGCCTACCGACACTGATTTTAACCCACTGAGACTCATGTTAGACTTCTGTCCTACAGAAAGGCAAAAATATGAAATTTGTGTTGTTTAGGGGTAAGAGGAAGTATTATCTTTTAGGGCTGCTATGATGATGTCAACATGCATAAATTATTTAAAAGAGGGTCTGAAATACAGTAAGCATTCATTAAATGTAGCTCTCAGCACCACCTACAATCTAAATGGCCTTAGGCAAATAATTATAGCCTGTTTCTTTGTAAAATAAGGATAATAATATCTTCCTCATAGAATATTTGTGAATGTTAAGTGATAACTGTATAAAGTGCTTAAAACAGTGCCTGGCATATGGCACACACAAAATAAATAACAACTATGCTACTAAAAATATCATCATTATTGTCTGAAAAAATGGAGCTGATTTTAAAATCTAAGGTTAGATTGATATATTGTGCATGTAAGCATCTAGCATGGAGCTTGAACAACTGGTGCTCGGTAAATGCTAATTAAATATGAACTTAATTTTCCATATTACATTTCTGTTTTAAAAGTCTAAAGAGAATGTTTTGGACTGCTTATAAGTTATAAATCTTGAAATCTGATACATCAGGAGCAATCTTCTGGCTTCTTTATAGGTTCTTTCCTCTTATAACAGGATGTTCAGTGGGCTTTTATGCTGGAATTATGGTTTAAGTCCAAAGCTGAGACATAGCAGCTAAGTACATTCTGAATTGAGAGAGCCACTGGATATGTGGCCAGCCCCATTCAGGGCTTGAGGGGAGGGGGCCTGATCAGCAATCAGGCCTCACCACCATAACCAGCCCCTAACTCTAATCAACAAAAAGGGAAAATTGAGAGAGGAATCTGTTGAGAAGTGGGGATTTTTCCCTTCCCCGAAGAAGAGGTAACCCCCAAGAGAATCAGGACTAAGGGTACCTGGCCAGAGAGATTTCATCCCCCAGCTAGACTCTGTTTAAGCAGCACCTATTGGTCTGCTCCCAAGCTTCTTGAGCAGGAAAAAAAAAAGGAACTGAGAAAGAATTTGTAGTAGAAGAGTAACACTAAATGGTGAGGTGACAGCTGGAGAAATTCGTAGTAAGCCCCCAAGATAGAGGGTGGAGGGCTTGGACAGCTTTTTGTGATGAAACCTTGATCACCTGCTCAAGATGAAAGTAAACTGACCCAGTTGAGCATTTGCTATTTAAGGAGGACACAGGGATCCTTTAAGGGACACTATAAAATAATGGAGTTTTGCAAGGGTCCAAAACATCTAGGGGAAAGATAAAATAAAATGTGAGGGTTTTTACCTTTTATCTTGGAATTATGGTTATGGACAAAACAGAGACCAACATGTGCCAAGTACCCCATCTTTTAAGTTCAGGGAGCTGCCAAAAGTCAGAGCCAAGCTCCTCTCTACAGGTTTTCGCACTAGTGTCAGACCAGAAAACTAGTCTTGCCACCACACAAGTGATTCATACTGAGGAAGGACTGAGAGGAGTGAGTAGCCTTGGGAGTGTCATGTTTTGGGGGTGAGGCTATTACCTGCCCACCCCCATGGAAACTGGAGACAAGTGCTTTCCCTCCCTGACAACAAAGGGACAAGAGAAGATGGGGAAATTTCCAAAAAGATCACTCATAAATACTGTGAGGGTCTGCAATAAAGAGAAATAGGCATTTTGTTCTTGGCTCATTTGCTGCACTAGCCGCTGTGCACTATCTAGAAAGGTAGACAGAAATAGAAAGAGATGGTGAGGTGAAGAGGGGGTGAGTGCTGAAAATCCCCTTGGCATAGCAGGGATGGCATGTTTACTAGCTCTCCACCTTAGAAGGCTGCCCACCAGGTGAAGGAACCAGGACAACATGCCATTACAGAACATAGGAAGCCAGTCAAGGTTCACCAGAGAAGCTGCAATGACCAAGAGAGAGGACTATAAATATACTTCCTGCCCAATGGAGAAGAAGTGGCTCCTGGAAGTGGGGGATGGGGTCTGCATCAGAGAATGCTCTTCACACTTCTACTCAGAGCTGCTGGAAGTTCAGGTGGTGTTGAAGGAAGCAGAGCCAGTAGACCCAAGAGTTTTCATTGTGCTTTAAAATCAAGAAAACTGAGCTAAATACCAGATAAGAGTATCCCAGTAATCAAGGTGGATGCAAATTGACTAAATCTGGCCAAGCTGGTCAGAGATCCATTAGAGTCAGAAAAGTAGAGTGAGGGTGCAGGGTGAAAGGTAGATTTGACAACAGATAGTTAAAGCAGTTACTAGGAAAAGATGAAATGCCTTCGTGTCTTTACCTAGATTGAGACTCCCAATCCCCACGTCCTATTTCCCGCCCCTCCTCTTCCTAGTGAATTCCCCTCCTTCTCTTTATTGTATACGACAGGGGGCTGAGTGGAGGTCTGTTGCTTACAAAGTCAGCAATCCCCATCCAAGCTTGCCTGCCTCTTAGTCTCTTTCATTCTACTGGTAATTGAGCCTTGCTTTCCCCCATGGACTCATATATCTTTTAGCAGTGTTTTAAAGGGCTTTTACTCTCTAACATTTCACATGATGCATAGGTTAACCAGAGTCAAAAGATATTAGACACCAAACTGCATGAAGGCCTCTCACAGTCACGATGCAAGCCAAACACTGAATGGACCAGAGGAGGCACTTTGAGATTCTCTGGACTGTACCAAAACACAGATATGCACAGCTAAATTCTGAAAGCAAAGTTATACTTTGGCTTGATTTTCCTCCATAAAAAGGAGTCGAGAGACTTTTTGGAGACTATAGCTGTTTCTATAAATAATGTGTACTGTATACTTATATGTTCTATGAGGGAAGGCCATGTACTCCTAAAACTTTATTCTCAGTACCTACATAAGCACCTATATGCTTGGCACATAGAAGGCACTAAATAGATATTTGTTCAACAGAGGATGAATAGATAAGTGAATAAGCGAATTGGTAGTGGATATTTTTAGTATGGAATCAATATTAGGCAATAAATGAAACTACCCCTTTAAAGGGGTTCAGACAACTGTCTCCAGGCCTTTCGGACAACCTAATGTTTTTATTCATATAACAAATACTCATTAGATACTTAATAAGACTGTGATAAGGAATTAAAAACAAATACAAGGGAGGAAAAGGACATGGGGTAGAGATGACATATCAGCACAACCACCAACACTCAACCTCCAAACACTCAACCCAACAAAATATCATCACAAGATTTTTGTGCCTTTTTACTACTTCCTCATCCTCTACCCAGGTGGGAATGATCTGCTTCAGATTCAAGCCCGACTTTTAATTATAGCACATAGGAAAATAACTCTTAAAACAGAGTCAGAAAATATAACTGTTCTATTTAAGACAGGTTTCTTTTTCCTTGAAATCTCTATCTTATTATAAAGCAAAAGTTTCTTTTTCTTTTTAAATTACAGTTTTATTTAATTGTTGTAGTCCTAGAAAAATGATGCAAATGGTCCCATAAAGGCATTGCTTTTTAAATGTAGATGAAACACTGTACCAACAGGGAGGATAACTGTGACAGATAAAGCCACATGTTCCGGTGTAATAATAAATTCCTCATAGCTAGGTTTCCACCACGCTCAATGAGGGGAGAATCTGCCACTATACATATCCAATTGTCTAGAAATCTTCCTTAGTTGCTTTTGGCCTCTTGAAAATTCCCTAAGGGGAATTTCAACACTTAATATTAACAACTGCTATATGTCTGTTACTTATGCAATAAATTACTGAAATGGAGGAAACTTCAAAACTTCAAATTTCTGCACTTAATGTTAACAACCACTATATGTCTGTTACTTATGCAATAAATTACTACTCACACTGAAATGGAGGAAACTTCAAATCTGCCCTTAGCCAAAGTCAAATATTTTCTATGAACAGCCAAATAACCAGTTATAAGAATTGATAGTAGCAAAACAAACAAACAAAAAACTGTCAAGAAACTACTTTTAGAAATATATACTAAGAAAATAAAACAGAATAATATTTAAGATGTATACACAAAGATGTTCATCACACCATTATTTATAAAGGTGAGAAACTGTAACAACACAAATATCTAATAACAGTGGATTGGTTAAAGAAATTATTGACTATCCTAACACAGGAGAATCTTACAGCCATTAAAAAGGGATGACATAGGTCTACATATACTGTTACAAGAAAAATATTCACAATGTACTGTCAAATTCATTATATTTTTGTTTTATACACATATACACAGAGGCATGGAATGGTCTAGAAGAATATATACCAAAATGTTAGTAATGTTTATCTCTAGGTGATTAAATGTGATCCATTTTTACAAATGAAAATAGTATTGCTCTTGTCATTTAAATATCAGCTTTGAGAAAGTAGAACTCTTTAAAGAGGCTTTTTAATTTCTCATGTTCAGTATTTACCAAATATATACAGAGATATTTTTAAAGAAAAAAAAATCTAACATACGAATTTCAATATCTCTTTTAAGGATCTTTTTGAAGAAAGTTATTTGTTCCAATATGGCAACGTTTTTTTTTTTAACTCACTCTAAATAATTTTTTTTCCAAAATGAAAATCATAAAGCTATTTATAAGTTTGACAGTTAAAAATTTCTTAATTACGTGAGGAAATGTTAAAGATATAACACTGAGTGAATAAAAGATGACATAAAATTATACAAAATACACACAATTTAGTAATTTACACATATGCAAACAAATACACAAAAAGAAACAGTGTTCACAATGAATACTTCTGAGGGATTGAATTATGAGTGGTTTTTTTTCTCCTTCTTACTACATTTAAAATTTTTCTACAGTAGGTATCTATTACTTCCAAAATCATACAAATAACAAAAACTCTAAATTTTTAAAATAAGATAGAGAACATAAATCATATATATATTTGTTGTATCAATAACTGAAACAAGCACTTTGTTAAAAAAAAAAGTGCTTTCTCATTATACTCACTGGGAAATGTCTGGTAGCATACTGTTTCTTAAGCCCTGAATAATGGAGAATGTGTAGCTTTGAATTCATTTCAGCTTCCTCCTGGCACCTAATTAAAGGAGTGACACAGCTCTTATGGTCTTGGCTGCTTCCCTTTCATGCAATGCTATAGCTAGAACACAGTCCAACGGAAAGGGAAAAAAATCAATAGCTTCGAAGCTCGGAATTATTATCCCAAACAAACTATAACCCTTAGAACACTACATTACTCAATTTCTTACTGACTTAATTAATGACACTACCCTAGACTATAAATTTTATAAAATCAGGAACCATGTCTTACTTTCAACACTGTATCCCAGCATCTAACTGGCACATAATAGGCATTTAGTAATTGTGGATGAATGAATGAATGAATGAATGAATGAATGAATGAAAGAACGAACGAACGAATAAGTGATCTATGGCTGGGCTCTGCTATCTTCCTTAATATTCTGCTGGCCGTTTTATAGTATCCTTGGCACTAACACTGTGGAAGAAGAGGGTGTGTTGTAAGGTCACACTTAATTGTCATATATTCCATTACTGAAGGTGCAAGTAATAGATATAGGTTGTGTCCCAGAAAGCAGCTTTTCTTATCATTATGGCTTAAGAATTAGCAATATATACCTGCATAACAACTTGGAATGCCAGATTCAAATTTAGGCTTCTCTGACTCCAGGAAGTTTGGTGCTGGACATGGCAACACAGGGAGAGCTCCCTTGCCAAGTGTACATGCGAACCCCACAGTCCCATATCTAAGTTCCTTCCACAGCCCTCCCTACCTCAAAGAGCTGTTTCTTGGCCATCTCTTGAGCCTAGGAGTGCACATAGCAGTGGGACAAGTCACCCTCAAGATGAGGGGTGGGGAAAATGCCCCATGCAGGCATGCAAGCTATGGAAGTGAGCTTCAGTTATTTGAGCAGAGAATTCCAGGGTCTACCAAGGCCCCAGTGATGCCCTGCCTCATTATGCGTCAGTTAGACAGAGAAAGAGCAGAGTGAGGCCCTTGAAACTAGGTGCACGGAGCAAGGGTTCCTCTTGCCAGGGCCTAAGGGGGGCACTGATGACAACCCTAACTAGCTCTCACACAAGCTTTCGATAGAGATAGCCATTCACAGGAAATATCCCCCAAAGCATCCCCTCTCCTTACCCTTCCCTAACCAAGACCTGGCCATCTATCAAGTGCAATTCATTCACTCCTCTTACAGTAGTCAAAGCATTTACAGTTTGTAGGTTCCAAATTTGTCTCTTAATTGCATGATATTTTCTGGGTGTTTTTTTTTTCTTTCTTTCTTTAATCCTGTCAACTGGTTAGTTTTGTTTCTCTACAGCAGAGGTTCTCAATCAGGGACAATTTTGGCCCCCTGGAGACATTTCAGTAAGTCTGGAGTCATATGTGGTTGTTTCATTTAATAGACATATCCCATGGATGTTGCTTAACAACTTACAGGACAGCCCTTCACAACAAAGAATTATCGAGCCCAAAATGTTAGTAGTGCTGGACTAGAAAACTCTGGTCTAGAGTAAGAACTCTCTAAGAGTAGAAAGGATATCATTTACTCCTTTACTCTCCACATGGCCAAGCAGAGTACTGGAACTCATTAAGTATTTGTTGACAGATTGATCAGCTATCTGGTCCCACACCTTTCTAAAACATTCATTCACACAGTAATTCAACAAAAATTAGTGTGCCAGGAACCGTGTTCAGCTCTGGGAATGCAAATATGAATGAGTCAGCAGAAAAGGCAAACTGGTATTATTAATACAACATGAAAAACGTACCTGTCACTAGCAGATATTTGTATATTGTTCTGTTCATTATGTCTCCCCTCCTTAGCCTATAAATTTTAAGAAAGTAAGAATTTTGTTAAGTTCACTCTTATAATTCCAATATCTTCTATGGTAAGAGTGATACACAAAAATAGTAGATATTTTGGGTAAATGAAAGAAATGCAGTAATATGCACAAAGTGTTTAAAAAACAAAAACAAACAACAACAAAAAAAAACAAAGGAGAAGCTTCTAACACAGCCTGGGGAGGAAGGAAACGGTATGGGACACTGCCTTGAGGAGAGCTAACACGGATTAAACACTAATTATATACCAGAAATGGTTCTAAGCATTTTCAACACATTATCTATTCTAATGCTCACAACAATTCTACAAGACACATTTTACAGGTGAGAAAATAGGCAATGAAGATTGACTTGCTGAAGAAAATAGTGGAATCAGGATTTGAGTACAGCTAACTTCGGACACTTTGCTCTTAACCACTATGCTGCATAGTCAAGAGATGAGTAAGACTGGCCAGGCGAAGAGCAGGAGATGTGGCTGTGAAGGAAAGCGTTCTAGGCAGAGGGAATGACAAGCAAAACCAACACGGCCTGGCTTATTTCAGGAACTATAATAATTACCAACACTACTAAAGCATAAATAAGAAAACTGATAAAAAAATAATGTTGGAGAAGAAATTGCAGCAAGATCATAAGAGGTACGTATAGCAATGCTTCATTTATCTGAGATTATTAGGGAAAGAACATAAAGCTTTGAATCAAATAGCTTGGGTTGGAAAGCCAACCCCATCATTTTGTTCAAGGATCTTTCTGAACTTCCATTTCCTTACCTGTAAAATAAAGAACATACAAATATCTACTTTATTAAGAAGCTGTGTGAACAAAAGATAACAAATATAAGAACTGAGAACCAGGCTTGGTACATTTAATGCATTCAATAAATATTAATGATTAATTTTTGCTATTGTGGTTATTGCTAATGAAGTTTTTGCACATTCGTAAATCTGCAACGTAATTGAAACTTATTTTCTCAAGCACCAAAACTTATTAAACCATCTTTTTCCTTAATTAATTTTAAAGTGAAGTCTACAAATCCCCCAACTTAACAAACATAAAACTTATATCTCATCTATACAGATGGCTGCACCTGTGCCTCACCCCCCTCCCACCCCCAGTGCCCTTCTGCGGCCACCAGGGCAGCTGTGGAAACAACTGACGTTTCTAGTGTCCATACATTCAAAAATAGGGACAGAAAAGAAGCCACATAAAGCTAGAACTGCTTAGAGTAGTGTTTCATTCAGAATTTGGGAAAGGAAAGAGGAACATAGCTGCTTAGAGTAACGGTTACCACTCAGTAAATTGACAGGATTTTCAAAGTATTTTGGTGTGTTATACCCTGTCCCCAAATCCACTGGTAACAGTAATGTGCCACCTCTGCTGATAGCTAGTACACAGCCAGTGCCCTTAGATACTTGAAATTTGTTCATTTCTCATGAGCCATACTTCAGAGATTGTGCCCTGGCTTCCACCTTCCTCCCAGTCTACCTTTGTACTACATTCTCCGTGGGCCACTTACTAACTCTCCATACAGGAAGCACACCAGGCACTTGCACACCTCCCTGCTTTGGCCTTTGCTGTTGTCTCTGCCTGGAATACCCTTCTGTCCTCACCTCTTACTACTACCCCGGCTTACCATCCTTCAAGGCTTAGTACAGACACCACCTCCTCTCTGATTTCTTTTTCCAACAGAATTAAATGCTATGTTCTGTGAACTTCCCCAGCACTATATACTGAACAAAGGTATGTGGTGAGCATCGTTCTAGGTGCTTTCTTTACACTATCATGTAATTTTCAGAAATAATTATAAACCCCATTTTACAAATGAGGAAACTGAAGCTCTGAGTTGAACTTAACCAATGATCACACAACAAGAAAGGAATACAGCCAGAATTCCAACCATGTTCTGACAGCTCTCAAATCCATAGGTTTTTCACTCTGCCATATTGCCTCTCTTTGATGGCCCTATTTCCAGTTGCTTAGTTAATTATATATTTACGTCTGTCTCATGGGATTACAGCAAATCCCTTGATGACAGGGACCAGGGCATGTTCATCTTTATAAATGTGGATAATAATGTATTCATTTATACAAGGTTCTTAGGAGAATTAGATAAGACAATACATTTAAAGCACTTAGCATAGTGTCATGCAAATAATAAGTGCCAAATAATTTGTTGGTTTTGTTGTTGATGTTACCATGTCAGGTGCCAAGAATAAAACCTTGCACATAAATTCTGAGCTGAGTTTATTTCTGAGAAGTAAATGAAATGGGTAAGGACCTGATAGAAGAGCCAAATGCCACTTTGGTTTGGCTTTTCCCCATACTATTTGACTATTCAATCAGAAGCAACAAGTGCTGTATTTTAACTTTGTTAAGTTTCTATGATAGGGTCAACTGATTTCTTTACCTTTCTATTGCCAGATGAATGTTAGGAAAACTTCCTATTTAGTTCAAAAGTCTGGCATTCTTACTTTCTTGTGCCCTCTCTTATGTGATGTGATTTGTCCAGATTCCCCTCCAAGAAGTCAGTACTTAACAAGTTCTGAGCTAGGAGAAGAAAATCACAGAAGTGAATGGAAGATGTATCCTGAAATTCTGGTGCTTATAAACATAGTGAAATGCCTTCTTTTGCCCTCATAGCATTTAACAGTACTTTAAATCATATTTTTTACTCGTTTACTTTTGTCAGTCACCCCCTAGCAGGAGGTAAGCTGTCTCAGAGGAAGCAATCTCTTCATCCTGTTCACTGCTATCCCCCAGTGCCTAACTCATATAAGCTGAATAGTAGTCACTTATTAAATATTAATAGATTGACTGATGACATTTGTATATATGTGCATATGAATACATATACATGACATCATTCCATGGTTTATGAATAAATGTGAATATATTCCCACACATAGGTGCACATTGTACATTTGTGTACATATATTTATATTTGTACAGAAGATATTTCAAACTGAAAACACAGATACCTGTTTGCCAAAGTTGAGTCTCCTGAATATAATAAAGGCTTCTGACTGGCCTGTCTAACATTTAATAAACTTACACTACCACCTGCATACTAACAATCCATGTGGTAAAAAAAAAAAAAAAAAAAAGATGGATTTTATTAAACATAGAGTAAAAAAAATTTTTTGACTTAACAAACTATGATACTTTTACTATTTTTTGAAACTCCTTGTCCCTGTATATTAGCTTAACTGTGAGGGGTATAAGGAGGGTCAGACTATGGACCAATAAACTTTCTCTACAAATTTGGCAGGTGAAATTTTCTAAATTCATATGGGCTGAAAAGATGTCTTTATTTAAGCTGTAACATATACAGAAAATTATAATTTATAACAATGATAATAACACCATTGACTGAGTAAAGGTACCAACCATATGCTCAGCATCAGTTTTTTTTTAACCTGCAAGGTTAATGTTATCATCTCATTTATAAATAAGGAAATTAAGACTCAAAGAGATAGAATAACTTGCTAAAGATACTCTGCTGTTTATCTAGTCATGGCACAGTCCAAAAATTCAGAATGCTACTCTGAAGCCCAAGCTCTTATCAATACGCAACGATGACTCTCAGAAAGTTTTACAAACACTACTTTTGAGGGATATGTGTTTAGGCAGTTTTTGTGGTGTATGCATTTTAATAAGTAAGTCTCTGTACACAGAGACTAGACCAAATGACAGCCAAACACACTGAAGATTACTCCAGGCTACAGACAGCAAGGGGCAAATGTGTCTCAGAAACTATCGGCCTGTGTTTATCAGAATATGATGCATTTTCCACTTGATAATGTACTCCAAAAGAAATTTATTCTCTTAACAGAGCTTCATTATTATTCCTTCTATAAAAAAAAAAAAAAAAAGGACCCTTTCATTGCAAACCAATGGAAAGTTCTTAACTCATTTCCTTGTATTACTTGAACTGAAAGTGCTTTCTGTCTTCTGAGAAAAGAATTGCTGGATGCTATGCCTTTGGGGTGCTTTTGAGTCCAACATTCAATACCATGGAAATGAGAGATTAGTCCTTATATACTTTTAAGGGAAGTGGGGTTATTTTAAACTTAACGAGAGCAGAATTCTAAAAAGAGAGAGGAAAAAGGAAACTCTTTCCTCCCAGTTTAAAGGAGAATTCAGCTACCTTTCCCTGAAAGAACTGGCTATTATCTCTTTGACCTTTTCAGGAGCAAAGTTTTTTGTTTTGTTTTGTTTTGTTTTTTAATTTATGGGTGTTTCTGAACATTTGTAACTAACAGTAATGAGAAATGTTTGATTAAATTGGCTCTCACCTGCCCATATACTGCTTAGAAAGATCCTATGAAGAGCAAAAGAAAGCACTAAAATCATAAGAAAAACCAGCTGCAGCATCATCAGCCCCAGGGACTGAAAGTGAAAGGGGCATGTGGCAGTGGAAGCACTGGTGTGTCCTCCAACATGCCCAGGGAAGCAGAAAGGAAGGAGAAGCAGCTCTGCCTTTCCTCCAACCTACACACAACCTCTGCTGCCAAGAACTTACTTTTAGACACTTAAACTGAAATTCTCAGAAAGGAAGGGAGACTATAACCTCTGAGTTATCCTCAGAGTTCTGGTATCCCCTGGTTTTAGTTTTTTGTTTTCTAATTTCTAGTCCTTTCCAAAAGCACATCTCTCATCCTTCTGAAGGCACCCACAGTCTCAGCCAGAGAGAAAGACAGGAGAGCTCTAGAACTTTTGTGATGAAAATTTCAGCTGCCACACTTCAAAGGTACATGACCTTGAGGAAGTACCTCATCCTTCTGAAGACTCAGTTTGTGATTGGTAAAATGGGGTTAATATTTGTTATTAGAAAGTTGTTGAGGCTTCAACATAAAGGTCATGCAGTACCCAGCTCTTAGTACAAGCATCAGTAAGTGCCCTGTGTTTGTTATGGGCATGCTGCACAAAGCAGCTGGCTCCTGGCTCGGTGTTCATGTTTTGAAGATTTGCCCGTTACTCCCTCATTAGTCATTTATGTTACCAACCACTCACCTAACCTCATTAAGACATCGTCTACCTGCTTCTATTTCTCTACAGTTTCGAAGGTCTTCAGAGTCCAAGAGATAAATTCTCATTAAGTGCAGGGGACGAAGTTTGCCTGGCTTCCTCTTCCCAACGGTTATCAGCAAATCTTTGGCTACAACTCCGGCTAGGGCAGAAATCACAGAGGCTTCTTACATGGGCAAAGCAAGTGTCTGCACATTTCTTGGGGTAAAGGATGGGTAAGGACCCCTGACTAAAGCCTCCAGGTTGGGAATGGAAAGGAAAGGGAGTAGGACAAGAAAGACTGGATGAAGGGGACACCTCTGCGAGGCGGTCCCCACTGGTGACCCTGTCCTCATTGCACTGGGAGGAAAGGACACGAGTTGGGAGGAGCCGCGAGGTCGGGAGTACCTGAAGAGTCTGGCCGCCGTCTGGTTCCTCCTCCACGCCGTGCCCTGTTGCAGCACCCCCTGCACGATCTCCTTCTCGTTGGGCAGCCGGTAGACAGGGAAGATGTAAAGCCAACAGAGAACCACAACACAGAGGGCACTGGCTCCCACCGGCAGCCGGGTCCTTGGGAACTTCCACGCCAAAACAGCCATGGCCCCTCTAGACGTGTGTCGCCGGGCCCGCCCGCAGGGGCTCATGGCAGTCCCGGGGTCCGGGGGAGCGGGGCGGCAGAGCCTCAGAACAACACTAGGCGAAGTAGCAGCGGAGGATGCCCCAACCTCTGGCCCCCCATGAACACACACCTTGGCTTTCTTGCTTGCACTCGCACGCACGCTTCTTCGGCCCCCACAGCCCCAAAGGTCAGAGCAAGGATTTTTCTCTAATGCAACTTTTTCAAGGATTTCTTTCTAGGGGAAGTGGCCAAGGGGCAAGTCACGAGCTATGGCCATGGTCGCTTCCCCTGCAGAAGGCGGGCACTGAGGTCTCCGCCAGTGCGGAGAGCAGCAGCGGTGAGTCTCTCTGGCCAGTTCTGCAGCATCACTGTCGCTCTCGGCGTGGGTTCGGGAGAGGCTCCGTTCCCTCCCAGACATTTAGTCTCTCCCCGCCTCCCTGCCACCTCTCCCCGCCTCCCGTGCTGCTGCGCCGCCAGCCGCCCCCCACCTCCAGCCCTAGACGCGCTCTCCGCGCCCCGCCAAGTCCTTGGAAATTTCCACGGCGGCCCGGGACCGCTATCCTGCCTCAGGCATCTCCTCCTCACCGACCAGGACCCTCACTCCCTGCCCCTCCCAGAGAAGAAAAGAGCTCGCTCTCATCAGTTAATTCACTGCAGCCTTCCGCTGCGCCCCGGACTAAGCAGACAAATGCCCGGGGATTGGTGGAAATAAGGTTCCCCCCCCTCCCCCACCCGCAAAATTTCCTCCCTCGACCTGTTCAGATTCGTGATAGTCTGCTGGAGCACGCGCCCCTCTCTCCCGCCCTTGTTCTCTGGCGATAGAGACAAACAAAAATAATACCCCTCAAAAAATGTATATATATATCTATATATAATTATTTTATATGTAGCAGAGACGGGCTGATAACCTGACCCTTCGACACGAAGCCTGCTTGCAGGAACTGTCACCCTGCTGCTGTCGCCCTGGTCTCTCTCTAACTGATTGGCCATTAACCCGCAGTGAGCTGCGAGGAGGCTGGCCGAGACTTATTTCTTCCTGGGCCCCCCACCCCTGTTGCCCGGTCCGGAGCCGTGGCTCCAGCTGCCACCGTGCGCGTGCGCGTGCGCACCCCCGCCCCACCCGCCCCGAAGCTCTTGGGCCCGCACGCGCGCAGCGCGCACACACGAGGAGGTGTATGCACATCGGGTCCTCTACCTCTCCTCCGCCCTGCAGGGAAAGGCGCTGCTGCATCCAGATGCGCAGGCAGCTGGTTCCCAAGAACGCAAACCTCAGAACATAACAATGCCTTGGAGGCGCATTTGCCTACTTCACCTTTTAGATTAAAGGGCTATTGTTCTTAGTCGTCTTTCTCCTCTTTTTCGGTTCACAGACTAGTTCATCACAACCCGGACCTCGGAAAAGTGCCACCAGCCTGGACCCGCGGAGCCCAGGGACCCACTGTTAGCCATTTATGCTTGCCGTGGTGGCAGACGCGTAGCTTGGATACCTCCTAGCGGTTGCCTATTCCATTTGCTTAAGCATCTCGTCAAGCATAAAGTGTGCAAAGACAAAGAAGAAATGCGGCAGCCTACTAACCTGATTGGCTTAGTCATCGTGAAATCAAAAACTAAGGCCACAGCTCCATTTGCTCAGCCCACCAGGCTGCAGTGCTCAGCGCAACCTATTCTGTTATATGCCCTGGTATCTTTCTCCAGCATCTTTCTCCATTGAGAAGTGGAACTTGAGAAGCTGATAGAAAGTTATTTACCAAAAAAACAACCAAGTAACCAGAGTACTCTCATTCTTCCAACACTACTACGCTCTCTTAGGAGAATGACCGTGAAGGGCTGCAAATTCTGCAACTCCAAAATATGACTCTTTGGGGTACTGTTTATTTTAAGCTGGTTATTTTTTAAGGCCTAGAAGACTGGAGAAGAACCTTTGACCTTCCCTCTAACTGCTAAAAGAATTTAAGATGGAAGGCCTATTCCAGGCTCCAGGAAGGAACTATCACCACAGATAACTACAGTTTAATTTGAACTAGGTATGGCAGGCAGGGAGGAACTTTTGTGTCCCACTGTATCTAGATGTACCAGCAAACATTTGTTTACTAAACATTAATACTTTTCATCTCCCTATGAATTGCCTTACTTCCCTTTGAAGTCTCAGACTCTTAGCTCCTTCTCCTTAGTCCAGAATAACATATATACCTCATTGTGCTTTATAGTGTTTGGAATTTTCATGCTTAATGTGAATTCCCATGTAGATTAAATTTTATTTTCTCCTATTAATCTGCCTTATGTGATTTTAATTGTTGGACCATCCTTAAGAACCAAGAGAGGAAGGGGAGAATTTCCTCCTCCCCTACAACCCACTGCCCTCCACCCACAACCCACTGCCCTCCACCCACAAGCATGCCCAAGAAATCTCTTCTACTTAGGTAAATCAGTAGAGAGGGGAAACCCTGAAATCCAAAAACTACATCTTACCACAGTGGAGCCTAATAAAGGTTCTTTGAAATGAAGATCATCTGAAGTCCTGCAAAGAAACCACTCACACTCTTCTGTTCTGGAAAGATGGGGAGATGGAGGTGGAGATCCTTTCCCATAGTTGCCAGGGCTGTGGATAAATCATCTGCCTCCTTTGTTCCTATAATTTAAATAAAACATAAACCACCCCAATTTTTCTTTTCTTCCCTAAGTCCAAGAGATACCAGTGGAGTAAATAACAAATAAGCCAACAACCAAAAATAAGACCTATCACAGTTATGATGAGGCTATTTAAATGTTTCCCCATGTAACCTCATAAAAATGCATCAAAGTTGTGCCTTAAATCGAGAGACTTCTGTAATGAAATGTGCTGGTCTTCCTGCTTCTGAAAACTAAAATTCTCTTAACACTTGTTGACTCTTGCCCCACCCTACAGTCCAAATTCATTCACTGCTTTTCTTGAGTACAAACACCAAATCTATTCAGGCCATTGCCTTCCCCCTTCCAAGTCACACAGGCATCACTCTTGTTACTGTATTTTGTGGTATACCTTTCTTTTTCCATGGGATGTCTTTTTTCTTTCTCCACACAAATCCAATTCATCATTCAAGGCCAACCCAACTAGCTAGGCATTTCTTCCTCCATATGTTCCCAGACTAGCACACAGGCCTCATGGGGTAGGAACTCAATAAATTTTTGTAGTTTCTGCTCCTATTCCCTTTGACTTCCTTTTATGAACTTCTATAGTATTTGCTGGCTCTGACAGATGATTAAGTACTTAGATGTGTTATGTTACTAGCATTTTTCATATGCAACTTTGTCTCAGCAACTGGGCAGTAAGAGTATATGTTCTCTTACATCAAATGGCAAGCCTGTGCTTTTGATCCAAATGAGGACTCCACATGACATGCCTACATGTCTAGGGGAAAAGTAAGAACAGTATTTTACCTTTTCTTTACATTCCTCCAAGTACCAACTCAGGCTTCAGCACATATGTACTCAACAAATAATTGTTGCTTAATTGTTTGCTTGATACATTCAAGGGTCTCAAATTTATTCAGGCTTTTGCTAAAGCAGCACAGTTTAAGAAAAAGTATAAACTCCCACAGTTTAATGTTTTAAATAAAATATTTTACCTGATACTTAGCTATGAGAATTATACAACTTTTAGGGGATAGTTTAGGTATTGTTTTATACTTCTGCTTCTGTGTACACATGTAGGATTTGCCCAGGAACTAAACAATTTTTAAAACTCCATAAAATGTTTATTTACTGAGCTAGTAAACATGATCTACAAAACTACTTTATACTGTAAGTAAACTTGATAAGCAGCAGTTTTGTGACATCAGAGTTGTAGTGAAAGCCCATTTAAGAAACAGAACCACCACAGAATCAAAACCATGGAGAAGAGAAAAAGAAGTAGCTCTCACTGAAAAGCAAGAGAGAAGATGCAGAAAGTTAATCAGATGGAATAGGACACACACGATTTATAAGACTGCTTGTATCCTAATGGGTGTAAAGACAAATATTAATAGTCACATAGAAGTCTCTCATTAAAAGATTAAACAGAATTGTCAATGACTTGAGATAAAAAAAATTTCAAAAATGTCATCCTTTCTTTAGTCTCCTCTCAAGTTCTTCCTGTCAGAATAGCTTGGAATGGAGAGGGAAAAAAACATAAAAACATGCCTCTTTTACAACTAGTTACAATACCAAAGCAAATAGGGTCGAAGAATGAGAAACAACATAGTTTATCTAAATAAATGCATTTGCTTACTTCCACTTCCTCTTGTGACACCACTAAAAGGACAGTAGGGAATAAAAGGGCATAAACTCGAAAGAATAAGAGAAAAAGGAAGGGATACAAATGCAACAAATGATGTCAAAAGTTCACAAGCAGGTAAGCAATTGAACAGTAATAATGGATTTATCAGAGTGGAGGAAGTTCTGGGCCTTCAAGTGACATATTGTGTTGGGGGAGACAAGGAGTATAGACAGAGTAATGACAAGAGAAAAATCTTGAGATGTTCTAAATTAACTTTCAGGATGTTGTCTGTAAATACTTCTTCCTTGCAGACTGTGCTCCTATCATAGAACTGCCCTGCTTCACTTTTTTCTGCCTTCCTTCTCCGTAGCCAATGTAAATTCTTTCAAAACAAATTACATCTTTCTTCTTTAAAACATAATGTATAAAAGTGCTCATCAATTCCAAGATGGTGGACATGTTGCTTTCTCCACCTAGCGATGTTGTCGGTAGTTTAGACTTCATGCCCCAGGACTTGGTCCTTTTCTGGCTATCATATGACTCAATACACTTTTTTTTTTAAAGACTTTCAGCCATGGAAGTGTTTTGTTGTTGTTGTTGTTGTTGTTGTTGTTGTTGTTGTTTAACACCAACAAGAATCAAACTAATTTGGACTACAGAGCTCTTGAGGTTCAAAATTTAGAGGCACCTAGTACCTTTGAAAGTAGAAGTAATGGATGAAACAAAATAAGAGGCATGTTTTAAAGTCTTTAAAAAGAGCAGGGAAGTCTCTAGATCTCATCCTCCGGCCTGGCTTTAAACAGGAGGTTACTTCTCTAGAAAGATTGACCAGCACAAAGGAGAAGACCTACATATTCTTACATGTGCAGGAGGTCTCTAATCAAACAGTCATATTCCTGTCTAGCACCCTGTGGTGAAGCCCACCAGTAGATAAGCTCTACTCACACAGATCTGCTAGCCTCTTTGTCAGGCCTCAATCTTAAATAAGAGTGGTGAGTCAAGGATCCTCAGACATTTGAAAAATCTCCAACATAAAGCAGAAACAAAACAAGCAAACAGACACACACACACACACACACACACACACACACACACACACACACAGAGGAGAAAAAGATAATGCAGAAAACAAGAAATCCTCAATAAAAAATTATAAATGATAGTTTCAGAGGGACAAGGGACAATTCATGAAGCAAGAACAAAAGGAATATCTAGATGACCAAAACAAATTCCTTTAAAATTAGAAATATGGTAAACACACACACACACACACACACACACACACACACACACTTCATAAAGAGTTGAAAAACAAAGTTGAAAAATTATCCCAAAAAGGCCAAAAAGATAAAAGAGAGTAAAAAATAAATTATAGACTCAAACAGAAAAATAAACATCTAAAGATGAAAAAGAAAAATTTACATGGGCTTATCATATTCAAACGATAGAAACCAAAAACAAAGAGAAAATCTTGAAAGAAACCAGTGGGGGAAGGGGGAAGGTGGGCAGGAAATCACCTTATCTGTGGAAGAAAAATGATAAGAATTACAATGACTTCTCATCAGAAATCAGGCAAGCAAGAAGATAATAAAGCGAAATATTTAAAGTATTGAGAGAAAAAAATCACCAACCTAGGATTGTGTATCCAGTGAAAGTGGTGGTTCTGGATAAATATTTGATATTTGAAACATCTCTCTTATGCAAAATATTTGAAAATATCAAAACCAGGTGAGGTCCCTAATTAATCTTTCAGATCTACGGACATAAATAGAGGCAATCTACATCATAAGAAGCATAGAAAACGCCCATTATAGTGTTTCTCAAATTTTAATGTACATATGATTCACTGGGGATCTTGTTAAGATGCAGATCCTGATTCAGAAGATTTTGGAGCCTGATGTTCTCTGCGGTAAGGAATGATCTTTAATTTATCAAAACTCAACCAGCTTATGCCACAGGGAAATAAATAACATTTTAATTGTGGCACTGTGGGTGCGGTGGAAGTAAAATAACACACTTACCAGTGACTTCCTGACATAATTTAGTTGGGTCATAGATTTTCCACAAATGCATGCTTCTATCCTGAGCCCCATTATACCCGGGCACTGTGTTTTTAAGTATATCAGTTTAGTAACAAGTAAAGTCCATTCTCATATTGTTTCATCATCTTTCTAGACCAATTGCCAAGCCTGCAGCCATCTCACTATTTGTACTTGTATGACTTAATAGGTCTTTCCTATTAATGATATCAAGCCAATATTCACCTTCTGGAATATCATCCTGATTTTGGATCTCAGACTTCTCTTGGGAACTTTTCAGTGTGATTTCTTTAGATATTTTTGCTTTACTAATTGTTTCTACTCTTCTTTGTGATGCCAATGATATGAATATTAGACCATTATAAATTGTCTCACAAGTCCATAGAGCTCTGTTAATTTATTTTTGATCTCTTTTCTCTCCATTCTTCAGACTAGATAATTTCCTTTAACCTATCTTCAGATTCCTCTTTCATCTCCATTGTGCTATTGAGTCTATCCACTAAATTTTATTCCAAATATTTTATGTTTTGATTCTAAATTTTTATTTGATTTGTTATTATAGTTTCTATTTCTCTGCTAAAATAAATCGAGTGACTATAACAAGATTCTTTAGGCAAAGTGCTGAAGTAATACTTCCTCCTCCCAGCTAGCAATAATGTGCAACCTGGCAACATGCGAAGCCGACACATTCCGAAATTTGAAGAAAGGCCTAAATGTATATATTTAAGTAGCTCAGCAAGCAATACCCAGGTAAACTAAAAAAAAAAAAAAAAAAATCTCAAACAGATAATAATAAAAGTGCTGAAAAATAAAAATTAAAAACTTTAAAGGGAGTCATTTAAAAAAATGACAGATTGTATACAGGGGAACAACAATTGCAATGACTGTGGATTTCTCACCAGAAACTAGGGAGGCCAGAAAACAGTGAAATAATATCTTTAAAATACTAAAAGAAAAGACTGTCATGCCACAGTTCTATGTCCAGTAAAAATATCCTTTAGAAATAATGGCAAAATAAATATACTCTCAAATGAAGGAAAAGCAACAGATTTAACAGCAGACTTCCTCAAAAATAAATGGTAAAAGAAGCTTTTCTGGCTAAAGGAAATCGATACCAAAGAAATGCTTGAAGTTTTACAAATAAAAGAGCAGACCTTGAGATAATCATGCTAAGCAAAATAAGACAGACAGAAAAATTGAAAACCATATGATTCCACTCATATGTGGGATATAAAACTGAAAGCAATAAACAAACAGGACAAACAAATAAACAATCATGGACATGGATGGTAGATTAGTGGCTACCAGAGGGAAGAAAGGGGAGGGAGGAGGTAAATAGGGGTAAGAGGGTCAAATATTTGGTGATGGAAAGAAATCTACCTTTAGGTGGTGAACACACAAAGCAATATATATACAACATATTGTTGAATTGTACACTTGAAACTTATTTGATTTTATTAATCAATGTCACCCAAATAATTTTTTAAGAGATTTTAAAACATAAAGAAATAAAAATAAAAATGACGGAAGAGCAGCGTAAATGGGTATACAATTAGATAAATATTTTTAAAATTATTTCCTCCTCCCAAGTTCTTTAAATGTATGTAACAATTGAAAGCAAAATTATAACCTTTTCAGTTATTCATATTTAAAACATATGATAACTCTAACATAAAAGGAAGAGGATAGAGACAAGGTTTCTACACTTTGAAGTGGCAAAATATTAACTCTAAGTTAACTGTGATAGGTTAGGAAGGTATATTGCAATCCTCAAAGTACATGCACACACACAACATATATCCAATAAACCAATAATAATATGAAATGAATGGAATATTAAAAATTAAACAACTCAAAAGAAGGCAGAAAATGAGAAACTGAGGAACAAATAATAAAATGATAGCTTGAACCCCAAGTATAATATTTATGTCAAATATAAATAATCTAAGCACGTCAATTAAAAGGCAGCATTTCAAATTGGATAAAAGAATGAGGCCTATCACTATCTACAAGAAATTCATTTTAACTATAATGATAGTTATTTAACTATAACTATAGTTATTTAACTATAACTTTACCTTTAATATATCTATAATGATATAGATATATTAAAAGTAAAAGCAAAGAATAGAAGAAGATGTACCATTCAATTATTAATCAACAGAAAACTGGAATTACATTAATATGGGACAAAGTATATTTCATAATAAAGAAGATAAGTATGGATAAAGGAGGCCATTACATAATGATAAAATGTCAGTTCTCCAAAAATATATAACAATTCTAAATTTGTTTGCACATAACAATAGAGCTTCAAAATATATTAATCAAATGCTGATAGAACTTAAAGAAGAAATAAACGAATTATCAATTATACTTGGAGATTTCAAAAGTCTCTTTTTAGTAACTGATAGACCAAAAAGACAGTCGACGTGCAAGGAAATATACGATTTGAACATCATCAACCAACTTGACCTAGTTCATATATACAGACACTTGTAGAACATCCTACCAATAGTAGTGTACACATTTGTTTCAAGTTGACATGAACATTCACTAAGAGAAGCCATATATTTGGCTGTAAAACAAACTTTAACATACTTGGAAAAATTTATGTTATACAAAGTATGTTCTCTGACCATAACAAAATTAAATTGTAAGTCAATAATAGAAAGATATATGGAAAATCCCCAAATAATTGGAACTTAAACAACTTGCTTCTTCACACTACATAGATCAAAAAGGAAGTGGTGGGAAAGTTAGTTGTTTAAACTGAATAAAAATATAAATGCAATATATCAAAATTTGTATCAGGCAGCTAACTTAGTGGTTAGGGGAAATTATATAAACAATTTATACATATGTATATATACATACACACACATATATGTAAAATTAAAAAGCTTGTATCTGAAAAGAAGAAAGGTCCCAAATCAGTCATTTAAGATTCCACCTTAGGAAACTAGAAAAAGAGAGCAAATCAAAACTGAAGCAAATAGAAGGTGATAACAAAAATAAGAACAGCAATAAATGACACTGAAATTTTTTAAAAAATAGAGTAAATAAAGTGGAAAGCCAATTATTTAAATAGATGAATAAAATGGAATATGTCTCCCTAGTCTGACCAAGAAAAAAAAGAGAGAAGACACACTAATATCAGGAAGGAAAGAAAGGATATCACTACAGACTATACAGACATTTCAAAGGTAAGAAAACACTACCAATTTCTCTACACCCATAATATGAAAATGTGGATAAAATAGAATAATTATTTGAATGAATTTGAATAATTCTTTGAAGGAACTACCAAAATTCATTTAAGAACAGATAAAATAAAAACAGATAAAGTGTTTGACCTTTCTACCAAACATTCAAAGAAGAAATAATACCAATTTTATATAATCTCTTCAAGAAAATAGAAAAGGAAGGACCATTTCTCAATTTACTTTATAAGACCAATATTACCCCAATATCAAAACCAGACATAGTCATTACAGAAAATAAAAACTATAAAAAAAACTACCCTTTATGAATACAGATATAAACTTTTTCAATAAAATACTAGCAAATAGAATCCTATAACATGTTAAAAGGATAACACATCATGAGCAAGTGGGTATTTTCCTGGGAATTCAAGACTGTTATAGTATTAGAATATTAATATCACCTGAGAACTTGTTAGAACTGCAAACTGGGATAGGGTTCAGCACTTTATATTTACTAAGGCTTTCAGAGGATTCTAAGACACACTAAAGTTTGAGGACTACTGGCCTACCTCATCCCAAGCAAGTGAAATCAGAAACTACAGGACATCAGATTAAGAATCATGGTATTAAAAAACCCTGAATCTACCCAAGTATTGAAGTGTGATTCATCTGGCTGAGACAGAGCAGAAAAGAGATTGGGAAATTAGAATTGGGGAGAGAGGGATTTAAGTAATTTAAGTAATTTGGATTATAGTTTCTTTGGACTTTCAAAGATCAAGAAAACTGAATTTGGTAAGAGGTTCAAATTTCCAGGTATAAAACAAATGAGTCATGGGAATGTAGTATACAACATAGGAAATAGAGTCAATAATATTGTGATAGCATTGTGTGGTATCACATGGTTGCTGGACTCATCATGGTAATCACTTCTTTAGGTATATAAATGTTGAATAGCTATGGTGTATACCTGAAATTAATATAATATTGTGTGTTAGCCATATTTTAATAAAAAAAACTCTTTTAAATAATAAATAAAATGCATGAGAGAGAATCAAGAAAGAGAATAGTCAGGTATTAGAAAGGATTAACAGATTGACCTCTAACTTTGCATTAGCAACATTGTATGCTAGAAGATAATGAAATAACATTTTCAATGTCTTGGGAAAAAATATTTTAAATCCAGGATCCTATACCCAGCCAAACTGTTATTCAAGAGTAAGGGTGAAATAATGATATGTTTATATATATAAGTACTTGGAAAGCTTACTTGTGTCATGCAAATTATATAAAACTTGGAAATAAGCAAAAAGATAACTGGGGTGTTTGGGGGGGAAAGTATTTTTGGTTCAGTGCTGGGCTTGACTTCTTACAGTCTGGGCTATTTCGCAACTCCATACGGACAGAATTATCTTGTCCAAAGGATTTTCATCTAATAGAGATTTAAAAAACTTCTGCATGGTTTACGGCCCCATTGGACATTAATCAGTTTGTACTTAACCCAGTAGTCTAATCCTAATACTTGTAAATTGCTTATATATACCTAGCTTCTTAAATGCTTTTTAACATTTTGCTTGTTTCTTCACCAAATTTTAACATTTTAACATTTTGCTCATTTCTTCACCAAATTTTAAGTTCAAAAAAGAAAAAGAAAATGTGATTAGGAATTTAAAATCTTTTGGAATCATAACTCGCAGAAGCAAAATAATTTAGTTTCAGACTGTAAATCCTTTGGAACTTTTGCTAATTTTCAGTAATTTTAAGAAAAAAAAACCTGTTAAGATGAAAATTGTCAAGCATTCACAAAAGTACAGAGAATAGTATAATTGACCTGCATAGTTCTCAGATTAAACAATCATCAACATTTTGCCATATCTATTTCAACTACTCTTTTTTTTTCTTCTTTCTTTGTTTTGTTTTATTGTGAGGTTTGCTATAGT
Source organism: Pteropus vampyrus (assembly GCF_000151845.1). Classification (NCBI taxonomy): domain Eukaryota; kingdom Metazoa; phylum Chordata; class Mammalia; order Chiroptera; family Pteropodidae; genus Pteropus; species Pteropus vampyrus. Next base: position 566,765 of record NW_011889225.1, on the reverse strand, counting down.
ACTTTTGAGAAAATCTCTGGAATTGTTTTATTTAAAATCATAGGTACTTCCATAAGTTTCACTAAAAAATAGGGGCATTTTCTTAGCCAAATCTTATTTTCTTTTGTAACAAAATTATTAATAATTCTTTGGTATCATCTAATGCCTTGTTTGTAATAATATTGCCTCAATTGTCTTAAAACTATTACAGATTCATTTGAAACAGAAACCAAAAAATGTCTATTAATTTAGAACAATCACCTCTCCCTCATTATATTCATCTCATTACTTGCTGATAAAATAAGATAGTCCTGTAGAATATTTCCATTCTGGACTTGTCTGCTTGCTTCTCCCTGGAGCCATTTAACTTTTCTTCTTCTCCCTCTTCCATTAAACTGAAAGTTAGATCTATAATCTTGCTTAGATTTAGATTCAAGCTTTCTTGTAAGAATACTTCACATGTTGTGGTATGTATTTCATAAAGTCTGCTTGTTTAGCTGTGTAGATTTTAAGACTAACAAGTTCAGATAGTGGCTGCCTGATCTTTTGTTATAATTATCAATTTTCCTCTTGCTGATTTTGAGATCCATTAATAATCACTGTTTAAATCAATTATTACTTTAAAAGTTACAAAATGGCCCATTTATAGTGCTACCACCCTGCCTATATTTTCATCTGAATTCTTCTATAAAGCCAACTTATTATCCAAGGCTCTTTAGTTAGCTTGAAATAGTGTATGGAATAAAATGGATAAATACCTTGCTTTTTCTCTCTTTGATAACATTTATCAAAATTTTTAAGGAATACATCCTTCTACTTAGCAATTATGCTTCTAGAAATTTCCCTACACATATACTTACAAAAATGTGGAAAGAAACATGTACAAAGAGCTTTACTATAGCATTTTTTGTAATAGATAAAAATAAAATTTCTCAATAGGAGATTGCTTAAATAAATTATGATGTAGTTGTGCAAAAGAATGCTATGCAGTCATTCAAAAAAAATGTGCTTCTCCTAGAAAACTAAGAAAAGGAACTTACTTAATTTAATAGAATCTACTTACTGCAAGACCACAACAGTCATCTGATTTCATGATGAAACTAGTAAGACACCATCAACTATCCCATCCTTTCTTTAGAACAGAAGTCCTGGCCAACATAATGAGACAAGATAGAGAAATAGTAGGCATAAGAATTGGAAGGAAAGAGACAAAATAACCAATACTGGTACAGAGAATCTTATTAGGATAAGGAAGTTCAGTAAGTTTGCTCAATAAAAGAACAACATAAATATCAACAACATCTCTCTCCAGCAGAAACAACCAACTAGAAAGTATATTAGGAAATATGATACCCTGAACAATAGCAATAAACCTGTAAAATGTCTAGAAACTAATCTAACAAAACAACAAAAAAATAAATAAAATTGCATAAAGAACAATTTTAAACTCTATTAAGAACTTTAAAAAAAGTAATTAATAAGTGAAGAGATAACCATGTTTGCGGCTGAAAAACATAAGATTGTGAAGATATTTTTTCCCACACACAGATACACAAAAAGGCAAACAATCTAGAAATTCCTTGTTGTCAAATCAAAATCCAGGTGCACATTGAAAGAACATGACACATTCTGAAATTTAGATGAAAGAATAAATGTCTACGGACATCTGACACACTTTTGAAAAAAAGAAGAGTGAAGAGAGTGCAACTGACATAGTTAGTTACCCACACAACCACCATTTCCCCATTCTTTCTTATTAGTAGAGCTCCAATTATGTTCACTTCCTTCTATGTGACTGAAGGAATGCCCCATTCCTACGTCATTCCTGGAGTATATCCTAATTGGTCTTAAACAATCATTGTGGCTCCACTCTCATTGCCAACAATTGGGTTTGATAGGGGTGTTTGGTGTGATCTGGCCAACGATGTGTGAGGGGAGACCTTCCATAGGCCTTCTGGGCAAAGATTTCTTCATTCATAAAGAGATAAGAAAAGATAGTCCTTCTAATACTGAGCTTTGGCATGTCAGAATATGATCCCTGCTACTATCACAGTGATTTTGTAACCAGAAAGAGAAAGCCACCTTGCCAATGATAACTGAGTAGAACCTTGGAGCTTTCTTATCTCAGAACTTCTTGTTCATAACACAATGAATGTCCCCCATTGTATAAAAAAATGGTTTGAGATTATATGTACTGGTTCAAAAGGATATTGAAACATATTCTAAATGGGAAAAAATCCAAAATAGTAGGTATCGTATCATTGTCTTTGTGTAAAACAAAAATATATATGTATTATTTATACTGTAATATACATAGGACATTTATTCATGGAAACAAAAGAACTGATTAACAATATTTACTTATTTTGCATATCAGACTTTTGCTTTGTAATACTTTTTAATGTTTTATCATAAGCATGTACTACTTCTTGAAGAAAAGATGTGGAGAGAAGAAAATGATGATTTATCAGGTCAAGGAAGAGATACAAGGGAGAATAGAGTACTGAGTAAAGAAAAGAGGTGTGAATGAAGAACAAGAAAACAAAGGTACAGGTAAATAATGAAGTCTGAAATAAACATCTGGATGATGATATATGTTTGGTCTAGACTCACACTATGGCTAACTGAAGCTTTATTTTCAAATTCTAGCTGCTGCCCTATGAATGGTGAAGGAGAATAAATTCCAGGGGTCAAGTGCTCTTCATATATTTGCTCCAAGCTGGCTGAGGAAGCTGTTGTGTTCAAAATCTTGGCTGATCTCATAAAATGCCCATCTGCATTGTCTGCCATGCAATGGATTTTGTGCTATAAGAGGCAAGTTTCATAAGTCATTAATTATACCAGACGGTGATGGAAGACTTAGTAGACAACATAAATCTGCTGGAGAAACAAACATCGACAAATCACTTCAGGAAATAGTATCTATCCATATATCATACAGACAGTCAATAGTTTTACCACAGTAGATATAATTCATAGAAATTGGTTGAATAGTCATAAAGTAAGTCATCTAGAAATTCAGATAAGAAATTCCCATTTTTATAAAATGTAAAATCTCGGAATGATCAATTCTAGAAAGAAAACATACATTATACCTCTGCATTTGAAGAGAAATATAACTCAGTGTGATGTAGTTATAGTGCAGCCTACATGGAACCCTGAGAAAACAGAAAGTTAAGAACACACTTATTACAATGGCAGGGATAGGGAATCTGTGACAGAGTTGCTCTTTTAGGTAGAAAATGATAATAATGTACCAGTAATGAGGTCAAAGTTGTATGTTTAATCCTCTGGTGGACTAATTTTCTCTGTTTTCAGGCTACATTGTGCAATTTTCCCTTAAATAGGACAAAAGGGAGGGGACAGTAGGAATGTATGACTCTATCTCTATTACTAGAAAGGTACTCAAACAGCTTATTCTGTGGGTGGCAGGTCAATAAAATCATTTTTAAAATCAAAGAGAGACAATCATTATGAACACAGAAGACATTTGTGACTCATATCAGTGGTGGAAATGTTAAATATTATTTCAAAAAATATAACCTATTGTTTAACTTTAGATATGAGATAAAGTATTTTTATTAGTTTTTTTTTATTTTATTAGTTTCAAATATACAGAGATAAAGTATTTTTAGACCATGTGGGACCTAGTAACAACTGAACTTACACTATTTTCCATAGAAAATAGTGTCTTTTGAATTTTCCTAGTTGAACATTAAACATTAAAAGAACTCACCATGGTACCTCATGGAGAAGAAGCATATTCTAATGATCTTGCTAGTTTGCCCTGGATATTACAAAACATCATATTGTTAGTTCTTTTCCATAACACTTGCCATTCCAATACTTTTAGCACTTGACTTTTCCGTTGTGAGTAAAAGAAATAACTATTAAAAACAATAGTAATAGTAATACAATCATGCGCTGCATAATGATATTTCAGTCAATGGCCAACAACAGATACAATAGTGGTCCCATGAGATTTTAATGCAGCTGAAAAATTCCTATCATCTAGTGATGGCTACATCATAAAGTCATAGTGCAAAGCATCACTGTTTTGTGCCAGATCTCAGCCTATCTATCGATAGTAATTCTATTGCTAACAATGTCTAGGGACACTCACCCAGGCCCAGTGAGCCTCTCACAGACATTTCCTGGTTCTAAACCAGAGTTACAACTGGACTGTACCCTTGTGGTTCTTATGACAATTGCAAGACACCCTCTAGTTATAACCATCAGGAAAAGTTTGAAGAGGAAAAGATTGTATTACTTATAGGCCCTGGAGTGTACCAGATACACCTGGGGGCCACAAAGCAAGCTTGCAGAGAGAGGGGGGCACTGCATGTGCTGGGATTCTGCTTTTGTTGGGGTTGAGAGTGGGGACTAGGATTTCACAGGCTCACTTTTTATTGGTGAATTTAAAACATAAGAGCAGAAATTAAAAGCTCAGGAATGGAGGGGAGTAGACCAAATGGTCAATTTTCAAACTTACCCAAGATCTAAAACAAAGGAGCCTCAAACTTCCGGTCAAGATGGCATAGTAGGTAGATGTTGTGTTCGTCTCCTCTCACAACTACATCAAAATTACAACTAAATGACAGAACAACCATTATTGGGAATTACCTGAGGTCTGTTTAAACAGAAGTCCTACAATTGGGGACATACATAAGATGCCACCTCGAGATAGGTAGCAGGGGCAGAGATGTGAAATGGGCCGAGTGGTGGCTGAGAATTGGGAGGGATATCTTGGCTGCAGAGGTTTCCCCAGAAAACAGAGGGGTCCCAATCCCACACTGGACCTCCTAGCCCAGGGTTCCAGTGCCCAGAAAAGAAATCCCCACAACCTCTGGCAGTGAAAACCAGTGGAAATTGTGGCCAAGTGAGACAGAAGGCTGAGGGAGTTGCAGACATTCCCCTTAAGGGACCCATGCTGGGACTTACTCACTCTGAACTCCAGCGCTGGGGCAGCTGCTCAAGGAGTATCAGAGATATATGGGGAGGAACTGAGTTGTCTGGCTTCAGGGTGAGGGTTGGAGGGGCGGCTTTCTGTCAGAATATATTTTTCCTTTGTTGAGCCCTCCCCCATTCTTGGCGAGTGGAGGCAGGCAGCAGCCATATCTGAGCAATATTAACCTGGCTAATACTGGTCACCCGGCCCTGGTGATTTCCTGAGATCCTGCCTCTCCCAACTTCTGGGTACACCCAAGTTGCTTCCAGTGTTTTTTTCCAAACAAATGGCCTATCTTGGCTCATGCTGCAGACTTTCCTAAAATCTCTCAAAGGTTCACAAAACCCAAACAAGCAGCATCTGGTCTCAGAGTGTTGTGTACTTCTTGCTGAGCAGCCCCAAGCTCAACACTACCGGCAGCCGGTCTTGGTTACTGGCTTGGCTTCTCAAGGTACCTCTAAGCCAATCACAGGTGGTGGCCATCTGCAGATTGCTAGGTGACTCTTGCCAGGTGGCCCTATGTAGTGGTTAAACTTGGCTTGCTGGGCCCCTCACAAGAGGGCCTTAGGCCGGCATACCCAGCAGCTGGCTTCGACCCGAAGCTAGAGCACCACCCAGGGCTGCATCTGAGGATAACATACCTAAAGGGCAGATTGGGGATAGGCAGGCACCAGGGCTCTGCTAAAGTGAATCCTGCTCCTGAGAGTCAGCCCCTCACCAGCCAATCCTCATAACCAATCAGCCTAAGGGTCAATACCTCCCATTGATGTGAAAACAGCAATTAAAGCTTAACTACAACAGGAGGGCAACCACAACATGTACAAGGGACACTTCTTATGCAGCTGGCTCAGGTGACCAGGGAAGACTGCACCACTGGGCCCACAGGATATCTACTTCATAAAGCCACTCTGCTAAGATCGGGAGACTTAAGAGTCCTATCTAACACATAGAAACAAACACAGAAAGGCAGCCAGAAATGAGAAGACAAAGAAACATGTCCCAAATGAAAGAAAAGAGTAAAACTTCAGAAAAAGAGCTAAGCAAAATGGAGACAAGCGATCTACCAGATGCAGAGTTCAAACATTGTTTATAAGGATGCTCAAAAACTTAAGGGAAGAGTAGATGAACTCAGTGAGAAATTTATGAAAGAGGTAGAAAACACAAAAATAGAGATAGAAAACATAAAAAAGAACCAGTCAGAAATGAAGAATACAATAACTGAAATAAAGAATACATTATAGGGAATCGACAGATTAGATGAAGCCAAGGATCAAATCAGCGATTTAGAAAATAAGGTGGTAAAGAACACCCAATCAGAACAGCAACAAGAATAAAGAATCCAAAAAAATTAGAATAGTTTAAGAGAACTCTGGGACAACATCGAGCATGCGAACATTTGCATCATAGGGGTAAGAGAAGGAGAAGAGAGAGCGGGATGAATTGAAAGCCTCTTTGAAGAAATAGTGATGGAAAACTTCCCTAACCTGGTGAAGGAAATAGACATACAAGCCCGGGAAGCTCAGAGAATCCTAAACAAGATGAATCCAAAGAGGCCCACACCAAGACACATCATAATTAAAATGTTAAATTCAATGTTTAACCTTTAGCCAAAGGTTAAATTCAAAGAGAGAATCTTAAAAGCAGCAAGAGAAAGGCATTTAGCTATCTATGAGGAAGCTCCCATAAGACCAGAAGGAATTGGCAGGAAATATTCAAAGTGATGAAAACCCAGGACCTATAACCAAGATTACTCTACCCAGCAAAGCTATTATTTAGAATCAAAGAACAGATAAAGAGCTAAAGGAGTTCATCACCACCAAAACAGCATTACAGGAAATGTTAGAGGGACTTCTTTAAGAAGAAAAATATATATAACAAATAATGAATAATAAAATGGCAATAACTACATATCCATCAATAATTACTTCAAATGAAAATGGATTAAATGCTCCAATCAAAAGATAGGATGGCTAAATGAGATAAGAAAGCAAGACCCTCACATATGCTGCCTATGAGAGACTCAGTTTAGATCAAAAGACACACACAAACTGAAAGTAAAAAATAAAAATAAAAAAACTTTAAGAAAATGTAAATGAAAAAAATCTAGGGTAACAGTACTCATAGCAGACAAAATCGACTTTCAAACAAAGGCTATAACAAGAGACAAAGAAGGACCCAGTAATCCCAG
>NW_011889225.1:553080-559235 GCF_000151845.1 Pteropus vampyrus | reverse complement strand
CCTGAGATCCTGCCTCTCCCAACTTCTGGGTACACCCAAGTTGCTTCCAGTGTTTTTTTCCAAACAAATGGCCTATCTTGGCTCATGCTGCAGACTTTCCTAAAATCTCTCAAAGGTTCACAAAACCCAAACAAGCAGCATCTGGTCTCAGAGTGTTGTGTACTTCTTGCTGAGCAGCCCCAAGCTCAACACTACCGGCAGCCGGTCTTGGTTACTGGCTTGGCTTCTCAAGGTACCTCTAAGCCAATCACAGGTGGTGGCCATCTGCAGATTGCTAGGTGACTCTTGCCAGGTGGCCCTATGTAGTGGTTAAACTTGGCTTGCTGGGCCCCTCACAAGAGGGCCTTAGGCCGGCATACCCAGCAGCTGGCTTCGACCCGAAGCTAGAGCACCACCCAGGGCTGCATCTGAGGATAACATACCTAAAGGGCAGATTGGGGATAGGCAGGCACCAGGGCTCTGCTAAAGTGAATCCTGCTCCTGAGAGTCAGCCCCTCACCAGCCAATCCTCATAACCAATCAGCCTAAGGGTCAATACCTCCCATTGATGTGAAAACAGCAATTAAAGCTTAACTACAACAGGAGGGCAACCACAACATGTACAAGGGACACTTCTTATGCAGCTGGCTCAGGTGACCAGGGAAGACTGCACCACTGGGCCCACAGGATATCTACTTCATAAAGCCACTCTGCTAAGATCGGGAGACTTAAGAGTCCTATCTAACACATAGAAACAAACACAGAAAGGCAGCCAGAAATGAGAAGACAAAGAAACATGTCCCAAATGAAAGAAAAGAGTAAAACTTCAGAAAAAGAGCTAAGCAAAATGGAGACAAGCGATCTACCAGATGCAGAGTTCAAACATTGTTTATAAGGATGCTCAAAAACTTAAGGGAAGAGTAGATGAACTCAGTGAGAAATTTATGAAAGAGGTAGAAAACACAAAAATAGAGATAGAAAACATAAAAAAGAACCAGTCAGAAATGAAGAATACAATAACTGAAATAAAGAATACATTATAGGGAATCGACAGATTAGATGAAGCCAAGGATCAAATCAGCGATTTAGAAAATAAGGTGGTAAAGAACACCCAATCAGAACAGCAACAAGAATAAAGAATCCAAAAAAATTAGAATAGTTTAAGAGAACTCTGGGACAACATCGAGCATGCGAACATTTGCATCATAGGGGTAAGAGAAGGAGAAGAGAGAGCGGGATGAATTGAAAGCCTCTTTGAAGAAATAGTGATGGAAAACTTCCCTAACCTGGTGAAGGAAATAGACATACAAGCCCGGGAAGCTCAGAGAATCCTAAACAAGATGAATCCAAAGAGGCCCACACCAAGACACATCATAATTAAAATGTTAAATTCAATGTTTAACCTTTAGCCAAAGGTTAAATTCAAAGAGAGAATCTTAAAAGCAGCAAGAGAAAGGCATTTAGCTATCTATGAGGAAGCTCCCATAAGACCAGAAGGAATTGGCAGGAAATATTCAAAGTGATGAAAACCCAGGACCTATAACCAAGATTACTCTACCCAGCAAAGCTATTATTTAGAATCAAAGAACAGATAAAGAGCTAAAGGAGTTCATCACCACCAAAACAGCATTACAGGAAATGTTAGAGGGACTTCTTTAAGAAGAAAAATATATATAACAAATAATGAATAATAAAATGGCAATAACTACATATCCATCAATAATTACTTCAAATGAAAATGGATTAAATGCTCCAATCAAAAGATAGGATGGCTAAATGAGATAAGAAAGCAAGACCCTCACATATGCTGCCTATGAGAGACTCAGTTTAGATCAAAAGACACACACAAACTGAAAGTAAAAAATAAAAATAAAAAAACTTTAAGAAAATGTAAATGAAAAAAATCTAGGGTAACAGTACTCATAGCAGACAAAATCGACTTTCAAACAAAGGCTATAACAAGAGACAAAGAAGGACCCAGTAATCCCAGTAATTTGGGTATTTATCTGAAGAAAACCGAAACACTATTTGAAGAGACAGGTGCATTCATATGTTCATTGTAGCATTATTTACAACAGCCAAGATATGGAAACATTGTGGGTGTCCATCAATGGATGAATAGCTAAAGAAGTGGTGATTCATATATACAATGGAATATACTCAGCAATAAAAAATAAATAATAAATAAATAAATAAATGAAAAAAATTTTGCCATCTACAGCTACATGGATGGACCTAGCGAGTATTGTGCTGAGTAAATCAGACAAAGACAAATGCTGTATGACTTCACTTACATGTAGAATCTAAGGGGGAAAAAACTCATAGATACAGAGAACATTTTGAGGGTTGCTAGATGGAAGTGGGGTTAAGGAAGTGGGTGAAAGAAGGGAAGGGATTAAGAAGTACAAATTGGTAGTTACGAAATAATCAGGAGGAGATAAAGCGTAGCATAAGGAATATAGTCTATAACATTGTAATACTATGTATGGTGTCCAATGGGTATGAGATTTATCAGTCATCACTCGTTAGTTATATAAATGTCTAATCACAATGTAGTATACCTAAAACTAATAAATATTGTATGCCAATTATAATTGAAAAATAAAATACATTAAAAATAAAATAAAATACTTAGTTAACTACAAAATAAATAAATAAACAAACAAATCAGACAAAATAAAACAAAGGAGATGCAGTTGGGGGAGGTAGTCTGGCCCTTCCGTGCCATGGCTGGCAATGTGTTTATCTGAGCAGCCTCTGGCTTGAAGCGTATGCCTTTGGAAATGGATGCATTTTTGAAGGAGATGCCTCGGCAATGGAAGCTTAAGTCAGGCATTCACGTTACAAAAAGAAAAGCCCACTGTCAGGGCTTACACTCCAGTTACTTGTATGTTTGTGGTGATGCTGATGTAAACAAACCTACTGCATAGTCAGCTGTATAAAAGCATAGAACATACAATTACAGTAATAGGCTGTGCCATTTAGGTTTATGCAAGTAAACTCTTATGATGTTTGCTCTAGGACAAAATTGCCTAACAACACATTTCTCAGAACGAATCCCAATTGTTAAGCAGTGCATGACTACAGTATAAATACGATTACTACTAGTATATAAATACCAGTATAATAAAAGTAACAGTATTTATTTTGTTTAACAATGGCTCATTAATTTGGATGCCTTGAAAATATTTGCCTGTTTGTCAGAATTGCTAATAATTGAATTTTTCAAACATAGATGTTTAAATAATAAAATTAATACTGAATCTAATTAAACTGGAACCTTGAAACTAGTCATAGTTTTTGAGGGGAAAAAGTTACCTTAGAAAAAATGGACATTTTCTTTAGTTTAAAAATCTAGCCCCTGGACGTTTATCAACAGTAGAGAGAGAAAATGAAGCATAAGGAAAGAGGTAGAAGGAAAGAAAGAATTAATGCTAGATTTATGGGATGAGCAAGGAAGGTTTTTCCCAGATGAGTCCATGTATCAGGTAGATATAGCAATCCAATATCTCAGTGACTTAACCCAGTAGAGGTTTATTTCCTACCCAATCCTGCATGGACTCTCAGCATCATTGCAAGTTTTATCTAGTCATGTCAAGACCCTGAGCATTCTTTACCAGGGCCATTCTCAGGGTTATGCTTGCTGAAAGATGAGGTAACATCTTCCCCATGAGCAAAGAGCAGGCTTGCTTCTGCTTACTATAAAAGTGTGAATTCTCCAATCTCAGTGTTTCTCTCCTGAAATGTAGCCATTGCATGTGTAGACATCTCTCATATGTGTTCTGTGTTGCCTGAATGGAACTTGGGAGACAACAAGAATAAATATAAATATAAAGCTCTGGCTATTGCTTTTGCCATGAATAATAAAGTCCTTTTTCTCTGGCTCAGAATATTGTGTCTTCTGCCAGGATCTATGAAACAGTAACAGGTTAATTTGTTAACTTGTAAGTTGGGTAAAATCCTCGACCTTTGCAATTCTTGACAGGTGAAGGTTGGGACTCAGTTCCACAGAACCATTCCAGGACCCAGACATATTCCCTCTAGAGGCTTTTCCAGCCAAAGAAGCCTCACCTAATCTTCAGACTCTAGCTGACAGGTGAAGGAAGGACCAACATGAACAGTATAATGGGTTCTAGAGACCAGGCTGAGGAGTGACATATATCTCTCCATCCACATTCCATTCACGAGAAAATAATTTTATGACCCCACCTAACTACTGGGGAGGCTGAGATATAATTTAAATGTAATTTAAATGTAATTTAACTGTGTGCTCAGAAGAGAAAGAAAACACATCTTGGAGAGGATATAGTGATGTCCTTGCCACAGTCCATCATGCTGGTGTGATCGTGTAAAACATGAAATTATTTTTGGAACTAGAATTTACTCAATGGGAGCTAGTGGACCAAATAATATTAACAAATACATCTAGTTTTTTTTGTTTTGTTTTTTTTTTTTTTAAATGGAGGAATCAGCATTTCTACAATACTCTCAAACAAGGGAAATAATAAGAAAAAAGATGGTGCATTTTCTTTTTTTCCAGAAAATAAAAAGGCCTCATCTTGATCTGAGACTCTTCTCCTATAAAGGCTTAAAGCAAAAGGGGAATTAAATTTGCCAATTAAAGATAACGTAGGCTCCCTTCTTTTTTAAAAGGCTGTTTGGGTTTAGTTTTGTTTATTTCTGGCAACTGCTCAGTCATTCAGAGTGTTGCCTCTATCAGAGAATGTCTGGGTTTGGAAGTGAGGAGAAAAGGATCCTGGGGTCTGGGACTCTGGGTGGGTCCTGAACTGTGCTCCTGGACCTCCCTGACTTCTGTGAGGCTGTTTCTCATTCTGCCTGGACACTGGACATCTTTCTGGTGTCTGCTGCTAAAACCCACAGAAAGGGAAACTTGTAATCTTCTCTTTCTTGATCAGATCTTTGTGCTAGTCCTTCATGATGACTGAACTTGGCCTTGGTTGGATAGAAGAGGAATTGACGCTTCCTCTCAATCATTCTAACCTGTCCTATGGGATGTACAGTGTTGGTTGTTCTTCTCGGAAGGAACTTGGAATCCTAGCCTATGCTCAAGGAAATGAGAGAGAAGTTCCTCTTCTCTGATATACCATAACCTTATCTAGTTGTTTTTAATGCCCCAGGGCTTGACCACTTCCTCTTTCTTCCCTCTTCTCCATTTACCCTTAGAAATCTCCCATTCTTTCCTACACAAACAGCAGCCTTTCTACATCGTGGCCTGTATTCTATTTCTTCCTGTGATCCTTAGTATAAATTTTAGACCTTCAGTCTTTAAGGAGTTTGAAAATGTAAAAATCCTCTTCTCTCTCAATAAACTTGTCTCTCAGGAACTCTAAATGCATCTGTGCAATAAATAGCATATTCTGTCCTTCCTCTGAAGCACTGAAACCCACTGGTTCATTATCTGGAAAGTCACAAGATATTATGGTTTAAAGGGAAGGAAAATATACCACTTTACTCTTTCAAATGCATACCTGTTACACTCTCACTCTTGAAGGAAAGCTGCTAAAAATATGGATGTTTCCTTTCAACAAATATTCTTCCAGTACCACTTGCAAAAAATATTATCTTGTAGTATTTGGGGATATCGTGACTTTCCTGTCTAAGACAACACTAACATCTTGGATGACTTTCAAGTCCAATATTACACGACCAACTTCTAGAAATTATTTCTATGGCCCTTTCTCCCAGATGAATGTTGATTAGTGTCCAATGTTTGAAAGCCACACTAAAAATGTCAATGTGGCTACTTTATGTTTAAAAAGAGATAGAGACTCCAGCTCCTCACAAGACGGCATAGAAAGTAAAAGCTATGTATGCCTCCTCTAGCGACCACACCGAAATTATAACAAAACTGCAGAACAACTAGCACACAAAGTCTCATAAGGTCTGGCTGAACAGATGCCCTACAACTCGAGACAAAAATAACAGGTCACCTCAAAATAGTAGGAGCAGCAGATACATGAACCAGCCTGGTCCCACAACCGTGTATGGCAATCAAGAATCAGGGGGGCTATCTTGGCTGCAGCAGAGCCCCCATCTGAGGAGCGAAGGGTCCCAGCCGCACACTGGGCTCCCCAGCCCAGGGTTCCAGTGCCATGAAGGGAAGTCTCCACAACCTCTAGCTCCGAAAATCAGGGGAGGTTGAGGCTGAGTGAGAC
>NW_011889225.1:550885-553030 GCF_000151845.1 Pteropus vampyrus | reverse complement strand
CAAGTCCAATATTACACGACCAACTTCTAGAAATTATTTCTATGGCCCTTTCTCCCAGATGAATGTTGATTAGTGTCCAATGTTTGAAAGCCACACTAAAAATGTCAATGTGGCTACTTTATGTTTAAAAAGAGATAGAGACTCCAGCTCCTCACAAGACGGCGTAGAAAGTAAAAGCTATGTATGCCTCCTCTAGCGACCACACCGAAATTATAACAAAACTGCAGAACAACTAGCACACAAAGTCTCATAAGGTCTGGCTGAACAGATGCCCTACAACTCGAGACAAAAATAACAGGTCACCTCAAAATAGTAGGAGCAGCAGATACATGAACCAGCCTGGTCCCACAACCGTGTATGGCAATCAAGAATCAGGGGGGCTATCTTGGCTGCAGCAGAGCCCCCATCTGAGGAGCGAAGGGTCCCAGCCGCACACTGGGCTCCCCAGCCCAGGGTTCCAGTGCCATGAAGGGAAGTCTCCACAACCTCTAGCTCCGAAAATCAGGGGAGGTTGAGGCTGAGTGAGACGGAGGACTGCGGGAAGCCGAGACCTTCCTTTTAAAGGCCAAGTTTAAGTGCAGCCTGTGCACCTCTGGGGCCACCTGATAAGAGTCACCAAACAACCCACATATGGCTGCCACCTGTGCTGGGCTTTAAAGGGCCTGCACCCAGCCTTACTTGCTGATGGACTCACTTGCTTTGAGCTCCAGAGCTAGGGCAGCTGCCCGAGGGACACCAGGAACATACGGGGAGGAGCTGAATTGTTGGGCTTCGGGTGAGGGCTGGAGCGGTGGCTTGCTCTCATTGTTCCTTTGTTGAGCTTTCCCACCTCCCAGCCTACAGACACAGGTGCCCCTGTAGCAGAGTCACCATCAACATAGATAACTCAGGTTGCTCCTGAGTTATTCCCTGAGACTCCGCCTCTCCTATTCGAGGGTCCACCTAAGGTGCTTCCAGTGATCTATTCCATACAAACAAGCTGTCTTGGCACCTGCTGCAAATTTTCTCAAAAACTCTCAAAGGCTCACAAAACCCAAAGAAGCAGCATCTGGCCTTCGCATGCCCTGTACCTCTTGCTGAGCGGCCCTAAGCCCTGCACTAATGGCAGCCAACCTCGGTTTCTGACTTGGCCCTCGAAGTACCTATAAGCCCAGCACAGGTGGCAGCCATATGTGGATTGTTTGGTGACTCTTATCAGGTGGCCCCAGAGGTGCACAGGCTGCACTTAAACTTGGCCTGCAGCTGCACCCCTCCCAGGACTGAGCCACTGAGCTCCACAGCACTACTACTACATAAAGCCACTCCACTCAGACTGGGTGACTTAGGAGCCCTACCTAACACAGAGAGGCAGCCAAAATGAAGAGACAAGCAATTTCCAGATGCGGAGTTCAAAACATTGGTTATAAGGATGCTCAAGGAACTAAGGGGAAGAGTAGATGAACTCAGTAAGAACTTTAACAGAGAGATAGAAAACATAAAAATGGAGATGGAAAACATAACAGGGAGCCAGTCATAAACGAAGAATACATTATCTGAGATGAAGAGTATATTGGAGGGAATCAACAGAGTGGATGAACTAGAAGATCAAATCTGCAACATAAGGATGGGGTAGCAGAGGATACCTAATCAGAACAGTAACAAGGAAAAACAATCCAAAAAAATGAAGTTTAAGACACCTCTAGGACAATATCAATATTCACATCATAGGGATACCAGAAGGAGAAGAGAGGAAGGAATTGAAAACCTAATTAGAAGAAATAATAACAAAAAACTTCCCTAACCTGGTGAAGGTAAATAGACATACAAGCCCAGAAAGCTCAGAGTATCTCAAACAAGATGAACCCAAAGAGGTCCACACCAAGGCACATCATAATTAAAATGCCAAAGGTTAAATTCAAAGAGGGAATCTTAAAAGCAATAAGAGAAAAGCAATTATCTACCTATAAGGGAGCACCCATAAGACTGTCAGCCAATTCCTCAACAGAAACTTTACAGGCCAGAAGGGCTTGACACAAAATATTTAAAGTGATAAAAACCCAGGACCTACAACCAAGATTACTCTACCCAGCAAAGCTATCATTTAGAATCGAAGGACAGATAAAGCGCTTCCCAGACAAGAGAAAGCTAAAGGAATTCATCATCACC
>NW_011889225.1:548124-550530 GCF_000151845.1 Pteropus vampyrus | reverse complement strand
AGGGACACTAGATTTATTGGGATGATCACTTTATGGCTTATATAGATGTCTAATCACTATGTTATACACCTGAAACCAATATACTATTGCCAACTATAATTGAAAAATAAAAAGTGTTATTAATAAAAAAGAGAGAGCTCTTGTCTTATTAGAATTTTCACTTGTTCATGTGAGTATTAACAATTAAAAGGTCAAGGTTTCTTGTTTACCAGTACAATTTCTAAATGGGACTTCTGAAACAAGCCTGCTTTTGGTGCTAGAAATCTGGCTCTTAGATCAGAAAAACTGCCTCAATATATTTGACCCCCATGACCCATTTCACCCTCTCCTCATCCCCTTCTCTTTTGGAAACCACCAATCTGTTGTCTGTATCTATAGGTTTGTTTTTGTACATCTGAAACTTATGTAATGTTAATAACCAATGCTACCTCAATTTAAAAAGAAAAAAAAAACTATCTCAAGTAAAAAATCAGGAAATGTAATCATAGAGGTTTGCTATTCTATACATTCTACATGAAGAATTGCTATATGCCAGAATTTGGTGTGGCAGTGTCGCTGAGTACATGACTACATTGAAGCATGTCCCTAAATTCAAGTCTCAGTCCTGGGTGAGCATAGAGGAGAAACAGAAGCATCTGGGCAACCATGGAGCCAAATGCTGCATGTGGGGAGAGAAGGAGAAGATGAGGAGTTTTTTAAACTGGTAGTTAAAGATCCAAAAAGACATCCTGGCCTCACTTCCGTCCAATAGATGTTTGCTTAGCCACAACCATGAGGAATATTTTGTACTTACATATCAAGAAAACATTTTCTGACAATTAACTAATATCAATGTTCTGATACTCTGAATTGTGTTTTTAAAAAGAGAATAAACTGCCTTGTGAGTAGTAAGGTTTTTGTTGTTTTTTTTGTTTTTTTGTTTTTTTGTCACAGGAAGTATTCAAATAGAAGCTGTTGAGGCTTATTATTGAAATATTAAAATAGATTCTTTGTTCATTTACATTTTACAAGATCTATAGTCCTGTAGAATCTCAATTGAAAAGAGCAAAAAGACAAAATATGACCTTTGGATTTGAGGAAGAAAAATTATGTCATTCAAAAAAAAGTTTTGCTCTTAAGAACGAAAATATATTCAATAATTAGGAAATGGTCTTGTTGATTCGCGTATACAATTTTTCCACTTCTTATTTTTATAACCTCAACAACACAAATATCAAAGCATCTCAGCCTCCACAAGAAATATAAGCAAGACATTATTCTATATGCAGCCAATAAAAGGCTATCAGAAGGGTTTTTTCCACATCTGCTGACCATTCACAGTAATTTCTGTTTTAGCAGCTTCCGATGATGTAAAGTGAAATAGAAGCCAATGTGCCTCTTTCTTTTGAAAGAATTGTAGATATTTAAATGCCACTGATTCAGAAGAACTGCAGATACCCACAACACTCTCCAACCCTCTTGCGTGTACCTCCCCCAGCTCCTCAGCCAGCCACCTCCCCTTCATCCCTCACCTCTTCCCTCACCCCCTGGAGTATCATCAGTAACATCTTGTTCTTGTTGTCTTTTCAGTAAAGAGTAGGTATCCCAGGGGAGAAGCACTTGTTTGTTCTATAGTATCACTCACCCTTTTTGTCCTTTTCTTGTGGCAAAAGAGAAAGCAATATAAAAGAATATTAAAATAAAAACAAAAGCAGCTGTGGTCACTCACATTGGTGAAATGGGGCCATAATGCTTTGTCCAGCTTTTATTGAAATGATGAACTCAGAGAGTTCAAATTGAGATGATAGTTTTTCCTCTACTAGCTGTGTAACTTTGGGGAAAATAATTTCTTTTATCTGTGTTTCATAAAGCACATGAAAAAAAATAAGAAAAGTAAAATTCCCCTTTAAAAGTAAAATTTACTTTTAAGAACTAAAAGTAAAATTCTCACACATTAGAATTGTTGTAAGGATTAAAGATGTAAAGCATCAGAGTAGTATCTGCATACAAGCATGATATAAATGTCAGCTATCTTTGCTGTTGTTTGTTCAGGTAGAAATGAAGGGCAACAAGGATGGAGCTAGTGCCCTTCCTTCTATTATGACTTAAATGTAGTTCTTGTTTGGTCTTCAGGAAAACCACTGACTCACTCTATTCACCTCAAGGCATTGACATCCCCTTTTCACTGACTGCATTTTCTTTATAGCTTCCCATTAGCCAGTTGAGGCAATTATTATACAACCCCTTAGCTTTCTGATCTCTACGCTTGATAGTTTGACATCCCTAAAACCCATCTCATATATTTTCACGGAAGATGATGGATTATAAAATTCATACCCTAAGGTTACAGCCCACAAATTTAACACTAATAACACTCTATAACTCAGGAGTGGCCCAAATCACAGAGTCAATAAATAATAACCAAGG
>NW_011889225.1:534726-546934 GCF_000151845.1 Pteropus vampyrus | reverse complement strand
GAGGGAGGAAGAGAGAGACAGAGACAGAGAGACAGAGAGAGATATCGAGATCCTAGTGGCTGTGTTTCCCTGGTAGGACTCTGATTGATACAGACATTAAGTAGCTTATTCAAGGCACATCTCTGGTAAGTGGTAGAGCCACTGTCCTGATCTGGGTGGTCTGGGCTTTGAACCAATGCTCTTAACCCACAGACCCACACTGCTCCTCCTGTAAATTCTAGTCATTATAGGTCTAAGTGAATATTCAAAACTTGGCCCTGTGGGGAAAAGCAAAGAGAAAGAAAATAAAAACCAAATGAATGAAAACAAATACAGTATACAGGAGTTCATTGTGCGAAGGGATATGCAGAGTAAAGAAATAGCATTAGTCCCTACAGGAAAGATTTTGAGTTGTGTTAGGGAATTAAAATGAAGAACATGTATTTGCTTAGAAGGAGAAGAGTATTCTAAGTGTAGTGTATGACACGTGCAGAAGCCCAATGCAATCGTGTAGAATTTGACTATGGTAAGCCCCCAAAAGTTAATGAACAAAGAGCATATTCATGCTCTTTGTTCTGTATTAGTTATCAATTGCTTAATCTGTATTAGTTATCAATTGCTGCATAACAAAATGAGGGCTGGAATCAACTAAAAACTCATGCTCTCACATGTCTAGGAGTGATGCCGGCTGTCTGGAGTTAATAGCCTCTTTATGTGGTCTCTTCACATGAGCCATGAGCCATTTGAGCTTCTTCAAAACATGGTGGCTTGATACCAAGGCTGAAAATTGAGAGCAGGGGTGTGGAGAAAGAGATAGAGAGAGAGAGAGAGAGAGAGACAGAGACAGAGACAGAGACAGAGAGACAGAGACAGAGAGACAGAGACAGAGAGAGACAGAGAGAGACAGTGAGAGAGAGAGAGCGAGAGAAGGAGGGAAGGAGGCGGGGAGAGAACTACACTACCTTTTTATGATGCATTCCCAAAAGTTGGGCAGTATCTCCTCTGCTTTGTTCCTTTGATCCGATTTCCAGTTTCAAGTGGAAAAGAACTACACCTCTTGGTGGAGAAAGGCAAGGTTCTGGAGAGTATGTGGAACTAAAAATATTGTAGTGTCAATTTTGGAAAATACAATCTGCCGCACAATAACTCATGGCAGATTAGTCCCATTGTGAGCTGGGCCAATACTTCTCTTAAATGCTTACTGGGAAGTGAGGGAGAAAGAAGGATGTATCACCCTCCTGTTTGCTTATAGTCCCTTCATTGAACATTCTTCAAACAGTGAGCTGGCTTTTCAACTAAACCATTTAATTTCCCATCTCAAGCTCAGAGATATGTAAAATACAGGTAAGTACTTTCTGTTGATGTTTTGTCAGTATCACCAGTGAGGGAGGAAAAAGCTCAACACTTAACAAGTGAGCACAGCCAATGTGGTCAATAGCCAGCTCTCAATGTAGATGGGAATTGGAGGAAGGATGAGACAGGTAAGGTTGTTTCCATTTGACCTAGATGATGACTTCCATTCATGGCAGAAGCATACACAAAATCTGAATACTCGTGTTAATTATTCTTCCTGTTGAAGGTGCATCAGCTTGGGTTTTCTACTCTTCTTAAATGGTACCAAGATAGAATATGCTACTACCACCTTCATACAAGTGAGACTTAAAGACCCTGCAGACTTTCCAGTCTAGGAATGTGTGAATTTTTGCTCTGGTCTGAGGATGTTGTCAGCGATTCACAAAGTTTCCCCTAAATGTAGCTTCTTTACCTTACACCTATTGAACCTAGCTAGCTGAGTAATTCCATTCTGTATCTTTGTACTTTTTATTACCTTGCTTTCAGAAGAACCATGCTAAAATTTTCACTTTTAGTCTAACTGGAGCCACTGACCTTTTCATGTATGTTCTGATGGCAGTAAACACATTTTTCTCATCTATTTTTGTATTAATTTATTTTTTCAATGCCACCAACACACGCATTGATTGACTATTTTATCAATTACTTCTACCAACTGCTAATGTCCTAATAATCTTATATCAAGAACATGGGAGTTTTTAGAAAACTGATGGAAACTGATAGAAAGTTTCTTACGTCAGAAGGAATGTCAGGGATAGTTCATATAGAATCTTGTGACTTTAATTGCATTCTAAATATAGTGAGACATGAATGCAGAGTGATGGGGTTAATGGAGAGAACTTGATTAGGGCTGCTCTGTGTTCTAGATGTTGCTAATACAATTGTACCTGGTTTTTTGTTGTTGTTTAACTCTTCTCTTTATTTGTTCTGTAAGTGATAATATTTCAGAACTTCCCAGGGTTTTTGAACAGTTATATTTGAGACTAGTTCTGACCATCTTTCCCTAAAACCTGTACAATAAACTTCATGGACAGATGACTGGTCTGGGTGACCTAAAAGCCCCCTCCAGGCACATAATTCCATATATTATCCTTTGGGAAGCTTCCACAGGTGGGAAGCAGGGCACCTAGCAAAAGCATCCCATCTAATCCTCTGTAAGGTGTTGCCTGCAACTGGTAATGGTATCTTTCATATCCTCAACTGAGAGACACATCTCTTATTATCTTCATTTCAGGCCTAGCTTCTATATAGCATCATATGTAATACTTACATCTTAACGGTTGACTCACCACATAAATCTCTTACCCATCTTCCATTTTACTTATTTATCATGCATCTAATAATAAACTGTTTAAAATTCTTTTTTAGTCAAATTTCCCTAATTTGTTATTTTTCTTATTTTTAAGCTTTACCAAAAGATGTTCAGTGCCTTTATTATTAAAAACAAACAAACAGAAATAGCTGACCAGAAATGAAAGATTGTTCCAAATCCTCCTGAGATAAATTAACGTACATGTGGTTTATAGTGTGACAGTTTACAGTGTGACAGATAATTAGTTTTCCATAATGTAAGATTCTAGAAAGCTAGTTTATAATGAATAATATATCTGCAAGAGCATGGCCATTAGTCTGAACCTCTGGGGCTTTGCTGTTTCAAAGGAGAAAATATATTCTGTATATAATTGCATGGCATTTTCAGTGGCTACAGAAATACCAATAACTAAGTAACTTTGATTATAATATTAACAAAAATATTGGCAGTGTACTTAATTTTTAGCAAATGTAATACATACATAACTGCCAGGATACAATTGACTTTAGATATTGAAATGGACTTCTTTCTAATTTTTCTTTAATTCTGACCTAGAAGTAGAAATTCAAATTATGCTGGGAAGAGAAGAGTCCCACACCAATGAGAAACATTAGCATCATGCCAAGTTTGTGAAGGAGTCTGTGAGGAAAGTTTAAGACAGCTTCTCTCTGTGTCATGAAACCAAAATGGCACATTTCTTGAGGCATCAAACTGTGATAAATTATCTGTTCCAGGATGATTGAAAAAGAAAAGAAATGTGCTACTTTTAGTTAATAATGTACTCTATTGTTCTTTCTCAGTTCCCTGGGGAAGATCTCATAACCGAAGGAAAGAAACAGGCAGGAAGCAATTAATTACAGTAGAGTCAGATACTTTCAGTAATAGAAGGAACAAAGTAGAAACCAATCCTAATTTTTATTATTCTAGTTCAGTCCTTTCACTGATGTGCAGGAGGTCACCGTATTCAAAATAGGACCTCTTGAAACACAATGACATGTAGAGCAAGTTGCAGGCCATAGAGATCAATTGGTTTAGGTAGCCATCTTGGGTAGGGCCTATAGCCATTTTTAGCTGGATGGTGTGTGTATATATAGGTTATCTGGTAGATCATGGAGTTGCTCTCCAAATTTGTAAACATTGACTTCAGGCTTATAAAAAAAGCAATTCTGTATTTACAAAGTGGCAATTCAGACACATCTGGAGATACAGAACTCTGAGGGCTGTGCAGATCTTACTTGACAACCAAGATTTTTTAACTTCTGCCCATTGGGTCACCTGCAGCCAAGCCAGATATTCCCATGTTGACTAGAGAGTCCACCATGGTTGCAAACAAGGGCCGGGCTCTGCCCTATGCCTCCAAATATTTTTAAACATTGGTAAAGAATCCAGAAGCCATCCCTTCCCTACATCCTGGGAACTGAGCCTTGTAAAGGGTAAGCATATGTTCCTTCCTCTTTGGAAAGCCTCTCATTTATTAGTTTTTCTCTCTCTTGTGACAGTGTTCTGTGTGCTATATACACGCAGCAACCAGGGAGAGACAAAGGGCCCAGCTAAGTGTAGCAAAAACCCCCACACTTCACATAACTTATATCTTCTGAGCTGAGCTCTTGTGCCTCTCATCAATATTTGAAAGTATAGCTGAGTGAAATTCTTACTGTTTGTCTTAGAACCTTGAACCCTTGAAGACTAGGTTGGACAGAGTATTTTTTTAATAGTTCATTAAAATTATATTGCCTTACATTTCTACAACTTCGGCCACTTACAAAGCACCTACGATTTTTTTCTTTTAATTTTCTAAATGAGAAAAATAAAGTTCAAGGAATAAACTGGCTTGCCCAAGGACAGACAGTTGACGACAGTTATTAATTTAACCATTCAAAAATTATTTATTTATTAACTACAACCCTATTTTTACAGTTTTAAGATGTATAATTTTTCACATTTTGACATCTCTGAAATCAACGTGAGTCTTAGAGTTGACGTCCACCAGCCATTGACTGCCCATGCACATGAAAATTTACAAAGTGAAAATCACCATCTGGGAAAAAAAAATCTCAAAGACGATGATGGAGCAATCTTTTAAAAAATACTGCTTCACCAATTCCTTTGATGGCACAGACAATGATATTGTGTGAGAAATCGTGTATTTCGGCAATTTTTCAATGAAAATTAATACTGAAGAGTTGGATTCTAAGTGAAAAGTTGTTTGGGGAATTGCTTAACCAATTTATTTTCCATATATTCTTATTTTTAGAGTTCACAATAAGATGTATGATAAATCCATGTTCTCTCTAAAGGAATCTAAAAGAGCTCTTCCATAAATTAAAATAAAAGTCTGAAGTGACAAGAAGGCATAGTTCTGTAGCTTAAATGGTGGCATTTTTTTAAATTCACACATACATAAAATGATTGTGTATCTTACAATTGATGTCATCTTAGATTCATTAGGATATGGTACATTCCTGGTTCTCTTCTAAATGCTGGATAGCCAGCAATGAAAAAAGATGGATAAAGTCTCTGAAGCTTAAATTCTAGGAGGGTAATCAAAAGAAACAAAGAAAATATCAAGTAGTGAATGATGTACTATATACAGAATTAGAATTAGGTAATGAGAAAGAGAGTGAGTGAGTGGCTTCTTTGAATTGTCAAGCTTCTCATCTCATGGAGGGGATTTTAAGCTGAAAAAGTAATAATACTATATGGGTGAAACAGCCAGAACTAGAAGAGTCTCCTGAATATCAGTTCTTGACAACATATCTCAGCAAGCTAGGGGTATAATTATTGTGCCAAAGCCTATTTACAGTTTTGATTTTGCTCTGGTGGCACAATGTTTATTTCAGATGGGGACTTTAAAGCAAACTACTCATTCATCTGGTCATTTTAAATGGAAATATAACTATCTTAGATGGGTGGTGTTTTATACAACAAAGCACATTTCTTTTGATGCAATAAGTGACATTGAGAAATAATCTTGAAAATCTCTGTGAATTGCAGAAAAAAGAAAGAAGGAAAGAGGGAAGGAAAAAATACTAAGCGTCAACTTTCTTACTCATCAAAACTGTTGCCAAAGCTTTAAATAATTAGACAAAATCAATATCAGAACTGAAGGTATCAAATTTGAGTTTAGGTAAAGGGATAATTGACATAATTGGCTTTTTATGCTTTTCCTGATGATTGCTGTTTAGATAGCAGGTACTTAAAACCAGGATGTTTATAAAAGACTTAACTAAAAGGTCCTTGGCCAGTGACCTTAGTTTCAAAATATCAGGTTGAATTCCAAAAAAATCCTAAAAAAGGGACAAGATTTAAAAACATCCTAAAACATTAGAATCAAAGAATACAAAAATGTAATAAAAGAAGTCATACAGTATAACTTCTAAGATAGATTAAAACTCAGACAGAATGACACTAAAATAGTAATAAGCTATTAGAGACACATAAGCACTGAGAGAATTAACTGGTTTTTAGATTAAACAGTTTTGTGCTTAAAAATTTATCCTGGACCCTAAACAATAGCAATTTGATTTTTTTTAAAGAAGAGATAAAAGCTCTCATTTATTTTACATGCACTAAATGTTTACTGTGCTCTTATTATGTACCAATCACTGAGCTGGTAGTGGTAGAACTCTTCTTAATATGTATGCCCAATCAGCTGAAGCAATATAAATGCAACTGTAATCAGATTATTAATAGTTTAAGACCTAAAATCTGGGAGTAAAGTGATACTTATTTCTATCCCACTGATTATCAAAGAATATTGGTCTCTATTTGGGACTATTAAGTGGCAATCTCTCAGGTTCATACCTCTGGAACATGGTAAGAAGAAGTATGAAAGGCCTTTCTGGAAAATGCACAAGAGGACACATAGCAGTCTACTGAACCCAGCTGCTTTTCACCTCCATCCACCCTTACTAATTGATGCCTCACTTTGGTAAGTGAGGTGCCAGTGTATGGAGGAAAACATTACAAACCAGTAAGTATTTCTAATATGGCTGAGTACTTTATTTCAAAGTAGAGAATTAGGAGACTGACCAATTTAAATTATGAAGAGATCCATCAAACATCACTGAGTGTGGCCAAGCAAAAATAGAAATAATTTTTCCCCAATTTCAGAGAGTGAGAAAGAGATAGGAATGACATCTGTAAATAAACCAGTTTCTCTAAATAAGCATAGCAAACATCATGCAAAGCAGACAAGAAAAATTTAACTAGATAACTCTACTATTAAAACATATATGTGTATGTTGTATCTTGTAGAAGATAAGAATTACCTTCATTTTTGTGCCTAAAAGAATCCATCTTCTTCTCTCAACCTGATCTATGGTAGTTTCTTTGAATATCTTATCTCTGAGAATAAAATGTTGTATGTGACTGACTGCAGTGCAAAAGGAGAAAAACTTTTCTAACCAATACAGATTCTGAGTCATTATTCATTCTAAGTTCCACCTATCATCTTCTCTATAAATCTAATCAATTCCCTTAAACGATCTCAAATAAATAATTTCCTATCCAAAAAATCATTACTACTAGAAATATCAAGTTTTCCATTTAACCATTTATATTTAAGGTTACTTCAAAATCCATCATAAGAAAGCACTATATTGATATATGGGAGGAGAGTCTTCAAATATACAGTATCTATTTTTGCTGTGGTAGTATACTTTCTACTGATATAATTAAATTCTATAAGTAAGAGTTACATCTATGAAGCATAATAAAATAATTCTATTGTTCAGCAATGAAACATAAACCTTATCAAAACTTCTGAATTATTTGCAAGACACATTATCAAAATCAGCAAATGGGTATAGATTTAAATCAATATTTTAGAAATATTCCTCTATTGATATTAATTCTTTTACAAGAATTCATTGATCACTCAGAAATTATATAATTTTACAATTAACAAAGAATTTTCAAATTCATTATTTCATTTCTATTTTGAAACTCACAAAGATGCTATGATCTAGGTATTATTCCCATTTTCAATTGAGATTACGTTAAATGGCTTTGCCAAAGTCAAATTGTAATAAGTAGATCTGGCATTTAAGATCAGTTCTTCTGACCTCTAGTCCAGGATTATTTTCACTAGTCTATTTCTCTAACATCTGTAAAGCTCATTCATTCATTCAACCCTAGGTGTCTGGTGCTCTGCTCTGAACTGTGGCACAGATCTGAGGTAAAAATATTATGAATTATATAATCATCTAATTATATTTAGAATTATATAATCATCTAAACAACTTTGAGAGTGAAGGTTTAATAAAAACAATTTAGATACAAAATTTTAGATATACAAAGAACCTGAGTAAACTAACTTCTAATAAATATACTTGAACTGCAAGAAGGAAAATTAACCAAGAAGAAAGAATGGTTTGCAAAAAGGAACATCAGAAAAGCACACTGGTAATCTATATAAGTACTTACAATATAAACATAACTACAATTTGTATATATTTTTTAAATGTTAGAATTGAAAACCATGGACAGCAACATTAAGTCTTTCCTTATTTGGGACAAAGATTGGGACACTCAAGTTTAAATTTGTTAAGAGATATAAGATATTAGGAATATTTATGTGGTAGTCTGAATAATGGCCCCCAAGGATACCCATGTCCTAATCTCCAGAACCTATAAATATTTTTTTATATGGCGAAGGGACTTTGCAGATGCGATTAAAGATCTTGAGATGTGGAGATTATCCTGGGTTATCCAGGTGGTTCCTAACTGTAATACAAGTATCCTTCTAAGAGATTTGATGACAGCTGAGACAGAGGACAACGTGATGAGTGAAGCAAGATGCTAAACTTCTGGCTTTGAAGATGAAGGAAGGGACCAGGAGCCAGGGAATGCAAAGAATGTAGCTCTAGAGGCTGGAAAGGAAAACAGATTCACACCTGTTGGGGAAGATCATCAAGAAGACTGCTGGTTTGACCCAGAAGCTGGCCCAGGTAGTTGGGGGTTCCCCACTGACCGCTGTGCTTCGGAATGTGTGCTCTGCTTACCTTCCTCTTTCTCGGAAGCTGCTTCAATGATACAGCCTTGAGATAGAAATATGCTGTTGCAACTATCTGGGCTAGGTATGTGACTGATTCCAGTTAGGGTTTCTATATAAACTAAGATTTGGCAAGTGAGTGCAGAGATATAGTAGACAAATCAGTTCTGGAATCTACTGCACAGCATAGTGATTACAGCCAACAGTACTGTGTGATAAACTGCACAGTTATTAGGAGACTACGACATACTTGTTCTCACCACAAAAACTATTTCTGGAAAATCCCTAAATATTTGAAAAATATACATTATTTTAAATAACCCATTAATCAAAGAAAAAGGTAAAATAAAAATTATAAAATATTTTGAATTTAATGAAAATGAAAACAACATAAATTTTGAGGATCCTATTAAAAAATCCTATTAGTTTACAAGAAAAATGTATCACATTAAATATTAGAAAATTTAAAAATGCCTCAAATCAATGATCTAAGTAAGCTTCCACTTTAAGAAACTAGAGGAATAAGAACAAATTAAACCCAAAGCCAATGTAAGGAAGAAAATACAAAGATAAAAGCAAAATCAAATAAAATTGAAAGTAAAGGGAAAAACAATAGGGAAGAATCAGTGAAATCAAAAGCTAGTTCTTTGAAAAGGTCACTAAATGAGATGATCATCTAGACAACTGATCAAGAAAAAAATGAGATGCCACAGATTACCAGTATCAGGAATGAAAGCAGATACATCACTATAGGTCCCAGAGATATTAAAAATATATTATGAAAATAGTATTAATAATAACTTTATACCAAAAAATTTAACAACTTAGAAAAAATGGACAAATTCCTTAGACACAAACTACCAAAGCTTACACAAAGAAAAAAGTAACCTGAAGAGCCCTATATCTATTAATAATATCAACTCATAGTTAAAGATGTTCCAACAAAGAAAACTCAAGACTTAGATGCCTTTGCTGGCAAACTCTATCACAAATTTATGGAATTAATAGTATCAATTATAGACAAACTCTTCTAAATAGAAGAGGAGGAATTATTTGGTTTAATATTTTGAAAATGAATAAAGTACAATTCACCATATCAATAAAGAAGAAAATTTATATGATCATCTCAATAGATGAATAAGCATTTGACAAAATTCAGAGCTTCCTGGAAAAACCCACAGATAACATACTTAACAGCAAAAGACTAAACTTCTCCCCTGAGATGTGGAACAAGGTTAAGACATCCACTCCTATCATTTTGCATTATACTTAATTATTTAATAAGGTAATTATTAATAAGGCCAATTTAGTAACAAACAAGAAAATAAATAAAAGTCATTCAGATTGGAAAGAAATAAAACTCCCCCTCTGCACAATCACAACAATAATTGACTACATAAAAAAAAAACCCTAAAAATCACACACACAAAAAAAAGCTACTAGAATTGATACGGGGCTGCAGGATACAAGATCAATGTAAAAAAAATTAATTATATTCATATACACTAAAAATTAATAACTACCGGAAATTAAAATTAAGATAGTACTGATTTATAATAGGGCCAAAAAAAAGCATGAAGAAGTACTAAAAAAATGGCGTAGGTGTTAGAGGCTCTGTTCATGTCTCTGATGACCAAATCAAAGTTATGACGGAGTAGTAGCAAGGAAAAACTGCCTGGGATCTAGATGAACAAGCTATACAACTAGGGAGAAATATAAGAAATCAACCTGCAACAGCAGAAGGTAGGATGGAGTGAGGACACTGGGCTGCCCGGTCTCAAGCAGTTGAGTGAGACTGAGGCTGCGGCAGCGGTAGTGGCAGAAACCTCTTAAAGGGGCCATGCCCAGGAGTGGATTTTCGCAGTGAAGGACCTGCTGCCTCTGAATGACAGTACCAATTGGGCTGCATGCAGGGGCACCAAGGACTTACAGGGAGACATTGTCAGAGTGAGGGCTGAGGCGAAATTCACTCACAAAAGTGCCGGCGGTATCCATTGTTCCTTGTTGAGCCCTCCCCGCTGCCAGTGCGCGGGACTCAGCGACGCCATAGCCCTGACGTCATCAAACTGGATAACAGAGGTCGTGCTGCCAAGAAGATTCCCTGAAACCCCGCCTCCCCCAACTTGTAGCCCCACCCAAGCCACATCCATTGCCGAGCGGCACCTAGACTCACACTGGAGGCAGATGTCCTCAATTTCTGGCGTGGCCTTTTGAGGCAACTATAAGCACAGCATCTGTGGATTGCTTGCTGAATCTTAACAGGTGGCCCTGGAGGGTTAGAGGTTTGGGCTAAATTTGATCTGCAGCTGAACCCTTCTCAGGACTGTGCCACTGGATACCTACTTCACAAATCCACACTAATTACACCAGGAGATGTAGAAGCTTGCTTAGTACATAGAAGCAGACACGGAAAGGCAGCCAAAATGAGAAGACAAAGAAGGAGAAACCAGAAGAGAGAACAGAACAGAGATCCAGATATAATGAAGTCAAGTAATCTAACAAATGCAGAGTTCAAAACACTCTGCATTATAAAGATGCTCAATAAACTTTTGAGAAGTGTAGATAAATTCAATGAGAACTTCAACAGAGAGATAAAAACATAAAAATGGAAATTGAAATTATAAAAGGGAACCAATCTGAAATGAAGAACACATTATCTGAGATGAGAAGTATATTAAATGGAATAAAGGAATAAACAAAGCGAATGAAGAAAAAGATCAAATGCCCTATCTAGAAGATGGACATACAATCAGAACAGCAAGAGATAAGATGCCAAGGCTATAAAAATAATTTAAGAAGCACATGGGACACTATAAAGGGTCCAAATATCCATTTGATCGGTGTAACTGAACAAAATCAAGATGTTGAACAGCTGTTTGAAGAAATAATGATGGAAAACTTCCCTAATTTGGTGAAGGAAATGGACGTAAAACCTCAAGAAGCTCAGAGAATTCCAAAAATTAGGGATCCAAAGAAGCCCACACCAAGACACACCATAATTAAAATGCCAAAGGTTAAATACAAAGAAAGAATATTAAAAGCAGCAAGAGAAAAAGAAATGATTACTTACAAGGGAACACCCATAAGACTGACAGCTGATTTCTCAAAAGAAACTATGCAAGACACAAGGGCTTGGCAAAAAATATTCAACAGGATGAATACCCAGGATCTACAACCAAGAATACTTTATCCAGCAAAGCTATCATTTAGAGTTGAAGAACAGATAAAAAGCTTCCCAGACAAAAATATGCTAAAGGAATTTATCACCACTAAGCCAGTATTACAGGAAATGTTTCAGAGACTTCTTTAAGAAGAAAAAATATGTATCAAAAACAGGAATAAAGAATGGTAACAACTATATTTCTATCAATAAGTACCTTAAATGGAAAAGAATTAAGTGCTCCAATCGAAAGATAGAGTGACTGAAAAGATAAGAAAACAAGACCCCTACAATATGCTGCCTACAAAAGACACTCTTCAGATTAAAAGACACATATAGACTGAAAGGAAGAGGATGGAAAAATATATTGCTTTGATAGACCTAGAAGGTATTTAAGTCAGAGAAAGAT
>NW_011889225.1:448023-534676 GCF_000151845.1 Pteropus vampyrus | reverse complement strand
TCTTCAGATTAAAAGACACATATAGACTGAAAGGAAGAGGATGGAAAAATATATTGCTTTGATAGACCTAGAAGGTATTTAAGTCAGAGAAAGATAAACGCTATATGGTTTCACTTATATGCAGAATCTAAGGAATAAAAAGAACAAACTAATCAAAAATAGGCTCACAAATATAGTGAACAATTTGGTGATGGACAGAGGGGAGGAGGGTTTGGGGGGCTGGGAGAATGGGGTGAAAGGTAAAAGAAGTACAAATTAGTAGCTGAGGGATGGTCACGGGAATAGGGAGCACAGCATAGGGAATGCAGTAAGCATTAATACATTGGCTAGGTAGAGGGTCAAGGAAGCGTGGGAGCAATTGGGGAGATTGTTTTACGAACTATATAGATGTCTAACTAATATACTGTATCCTTAAAACTAATTAAAATAAAATTTTTTTAAAAAGCATGAAGTACTCAAGTGTAAAGCTTTGTAATCCTCCAAATGTTCAAATTTGTGTACTGAAAACTACGAAATATTATTGAGAGAAATCAAACAAGACCTAAATAAGGAGAAATAATGTATTTATCAATTGGAAGGCTCAATATTAACCTGTGAATTCTTCCTAAACTATAGTTTCAATACAACCTCAAAAAAAAAAAAACCCAGGATTTTTATATATAAAAATTATATATATACATACATATAAATCAACAAGCTACTCTAAAATTTATATGGAAAAATTAGAAGTGTGTGTGTGTGTGTGTGTGTGTGTGTGTGTGTGTGTGTGTGTGTGTGTGTTGTATGTGACAATTCAATAGACAGTAGGTTTGAGCACTAGTACCTGACACTCATCAAGCTTCCTTGGATGGAGTAGTCACGGAGGAAATAAGACTACCTGCTAAAGCGTCTTGGAAACGCGTGTAGAAGTCTTGGTCAATTTGGCATCATCACTGTAGACCAGCAGCTTCTGTTCTATCTCGTAGAACCCATTCCAACAGCGACACTATGTGGCAGTGGGAAGCAAATGCAACAATGTACCAAAGAGGTTTCTGTTCTGGCACAGCTTGAGTGTGGAAACTATACTTAAACTTTTGGGGACTTCATTGAGCTCCAGAGTGGTTGGACAATTCTAAGTGGAGATCACATCAAGAGCAGGAGATTCTGGATTTCTGCTAATTATTCAAGTGGGTATTCAAAAAACTAATTGGGAAAATAAAAGATGTGACTGTACTTATACCCTGAGTTTGTAAAGCATTTCATACCAGTTGTTATCATAAATAGCATAACTATATGGTAACTTTATCTCTAGAGGTTAAATTTATAAAAATTTGTATGTTTTCTGTTGCTACCATAACAAATTACCACAAACTTAGTGGCTTAAACAAGTTCATTATCTTACAGTTCTATTGGGCGGAGATCTGATAGGGGTCTCGCAAGACTGAAATCAAGCTGTTGGCAGGGCTCTGTTCCTTTCTAGAGGCTCTAGGGGAGAATCTGTTTTCTTGCCCATTTAAGTTGTTGGAAATTCAGTCCCTGGTGGTCATAATACAGAATCCCGTTTCCTCGCTGGCTGTCAGCTGGGGGCTGTACCTAGCATCTAGAGGGCACCTATATTCCTCACCTTGGCACACACGACTTCCTTCTTCAACCCCAGCCATGGCAGCTTGAGTCCACCTCTCACAGAATCTCTCTGACCTACTCTTCTACCCGCCTCTTCCACTTTTAAGGATTCACATGATTAGATTCTAGGTCACTCACAGATAATCGTGCATAATTTTCACATCTCAAGGTCTTTAATGTTCATTGCATCTGCAAAGTTCCTTTTGTCATGAAAAGTAATATATTCATAGGTTCTGGGGATTAGGCTGTGGACATTTTTGGGGAGCCATTATTCTACCTACCACAGTCATAGTAGGATTTTTTTTTTTTTTAACATTTAAAAATCTAATCTGAAAAATGTCTTGACTTTCCTAATGGAGAAAGGCTCAATTTTTTAGGATAGCATTTACCCAATCATTCCCAGTGTTTCCTTTGGCCTGGTTCCTTATGCCCCTCCATTCATCCTATACTAGATTTAACCTGGGGTTGACAAAAAGGTTTCGATGAACTGCTTCAGGTAGTGTGCAAAATTTCACATGTATGTTTTTTTTTCTGGGGAAAATGTCCGGAGCTTAGATCAGATTCTCAAAGTACTCTGTAAAAGACCCCACCCTGGGAGGAAAAAAAAACCCAAACCTACAAAACTGTAGGTAAATCATTGCTTTCACACAACATACATTTTCATGCTTCCACATTTTTATGCATCTTGTTTCATGACATTGGGTGCAGTGGAGAGTACAGGCTTTGGATTTCCCTTAAGTATCTGACTCAAGCTAAAACTGGGTTAGTGGTGATGGAATTTATCAAATAAGAAATAATGAAGAGTAGTAAATCTGATAGGGAGCAAATTAGGACATGTTAAATTTGATGAACCATCAAAATAGCCAAAAAATAAAGGAAAGAACAACTTAGCTAAGAGTATCTAAGATAGTCATATTGTCCATAAAAAATGAAAAGTTTGAATATGATAAAAGCGACGAAAAACTACAATGGACAAAAAAATAAGGGGAAATTTGTCACACATGGCAGATCACCAACAAGAAAAAAATCAACCCAATAGAACCGAAATTCAATTTTCACAGGAAAGTGCAAACTCAAAAAATAGCTTTATTCATAATAGCCAAAAATGTTGTGCATATGTGGATGCATCTAGAAAGCATTATACTAGGTGGAAGTTACCAAGCACAAGATCCCAGTTCCTGGGATGGGAAAATGTAGACCATAAAAAAACACAAGGGAAAATGTGTTTTTTTTATGGTGATGAAAATGTTATTTTGGTTACACAACTGAATCAGTCAAAACTCCTTGAACTGTACACTTAAAATAGATTAATTTTATTGAATGTAAATTAGACCTCTAGCAGATTTTTAATATGCAAGGATACATACTAGGTTATTAACATGGATTGGGGATGGCTGTGATAGAAGGTGAAAAGGTAAAAAAATAGAACTACTCTATTTAAAAATAGTATGATCCCATTTATGAAAAACTATATATGCACAAAAACGCTTCTCAGCTACCCAATAACTGCAATACTGCAATCCAATACTTGTATCCTTGGCATATTTACATTTAGGGGCAGATCAGGAGACGGAAGCCAGATGGTTAACAGATTATGGAAGAGGAGGAAGTAGAAGTGGAAGCAAATCTAGCAAAGTTATTGGTTAAACTGTGTAGTTTACCTTTGGAGCAGCAATGAAGGATGAATGATAGGAGGCATGCTCTAAATACTGTACAGTGGCCTCAGTACTTCCCAAAGAGTAAGTCCCAGCACATCCATTTAAAATGATCATGTTTCTGAAGGAATCCACACATAGGAACAGCAGCAGCCCCTGGGGCATAGGGTACCTTGGCTTTTCTGGAAAGAGCCAATGTTGGCATGGGTTGATTATGCTTCAGAGGCAGCTCATGTGGGCAGACAGAAAGCAAGCCTGAGTGGTTAAGGAAACTCCAGCTTTCCTAGAAATCAGCCTGGGCCTCTGTGGAGTGTACAATTTTGTTCATATCAAAATGGAGATAATGTCATCTAGCTAGTTTTATAAGAATTAGTGATAGTGCATATGCACAGAAAATTACCAAAAAAAAAAAAAAAAGGTACTCAATTAGTGATAGGTATATTATCATTCTCTGCCTAGAAAGGACTCTGAAACATACTAGGCTATCACAAAATAGTTGTTGGATGGATGAATGGATAAAACTATGAATAGTCAATTCCAGTAAAATGCCTGTTTTTCCAGACTGAGCTTAACTATTACTTCCTTTGGGAAACTACCAAGCTACCTTCATCCCAATTTACACACATTTTTTCGCTTAATAGTGTAGGTATCAGAGCCAGATTGCCTGTGCTTGAATCTTGGCTCCACTACTTACTGTGTCTTTGGGCGAATCACATAAACTCTCGATTCAGCTGCCTCAACTATAAAATGGGGCTTAACAACAGTATCTACCTCATAGCGTTTCTGTAAAAATTAAAAGGGTTAATACAAAAATATATTCATTGGGCCAGAGAAGCTTGGGGTTAAAGGGCTGGGAGAAAGCAGTGAAGGATTAAAGAAGTACAAATTAGTAGTTGATAGAGAGTCATGGGGACGGGAAGCATGGCATAGAGAATGCAGTTAGCATTAATGTAAAGGCTAGGTGTAGAGCCAGAGTAGACAAAGATCAATCAGGGGGATCGTTTTATAAACTATATAAATGTCTAACCAATGTATCGTATACTTGAAACTAATAATAAAATAAAATTTTATATATATATATATATATATATATATTGGACTACCTGGCACATAGGAAGCATTCAATAAACATGAACAATTTTTATAGTGCTACATACCACATTTTACAAATTATTTACTTATGTAGGCCATGAAAATAAGGTCCATGAGAGCAGGAACTTAGGTGTGTTTTGTTCACTGCCTAAAACTATGCCCTGGGATGTAGTAGGAATTCAATAAAGAGTAGCTGAATGAATACCTACCAACCAAAGACAAAAAGTGCCACAATTATATATATACATTTTCCCCAAAAATTAAGAAAAAGGCTTTGCATATAGTAGATGTAGAACAGATGTTTATTGACTGAAGGACTGAATGGATATGATCAAAAGGAAAGTGATTTTGGACTACTGACTGTACTACATCAAGGAGGTAAAAAAGAGATTTAAGAATATTTTAGTTTATCTTTATAAACGTTTTATTTAAAAAATAAAATTATAAACAAAATACAGAAAAATATTGACACCTGTGATAACAAGAAAACAACTCCTAAATCTTTAGGGCAGTTTGTTATCCTGGAAGAGCAAAACCATGAATCTTATAAAGAAATTTTATTGTGCAAAGGAGGAATGTACTCTTTAAGGTTCATTTATAATAGGCATTTGGCATTGACAGAAAAAGTATTTCTATGGATACATTCAACATTTTGCAGCATACTTACATTCAAGTTACATTTCCAAATTCTATGCCAAACACAATCTAACTCACCATCAAAAGTCCCTATGGTATTAACTAAAATTCTGTTTGGTAGGAAGGAGTACATTATAATTTTATTAGAAAATAATTTTATGTTCCTACTAGATCAATTGTATTTTAACTACTTCAATAAATTCACTGACCTTTTCTTTTCTTCTCTGTTGAAGCCAAGCCTCTTCTAGACAAATTAAGCACCATCTGAAATTTTTTGGCCAGTTATGAAGTCATATAGTAATTTCGTCCCTTCCTCCTTAGAGATAGTACTAAAACTTTCAATGAAAGAACACCAGCACTGATAACTTATGTCTTCTTTTACAGTACCTAAGACATATGGCTACAAGCTGCAGAATTTTAACTTCTTCAAAGATGGCTGAAACACTGTTCCCTTTCAGTTGTGACCAAACTCCTCATCAAAATAAACACACTGAAGGCCTTTTGAGCCACGCTTCTCTTGCTCAGGCCCACTTCCACGTCTGGAAGTGTACTTTCCCTTCTAATAAAGCTTTCTTCTCTACTGTTAAAAAACAAAAACAAAAAAACAGAAAACACACACACTAAAAACCCACATAGTTTTCTGTAAACTTTACTCCATTTACCCCACACATCCCTCAAATCAGACTATTTCGTCATTAACAATTTGCGAATTTGTTGCTTAGCTTTTCTAAGTTACACTAGGGTAGCTATCCTAGTTTCCTGATGATCTTCTCATTTCATTTATAAATTATGATTTTATTAAAATCAACATAAATACAAATATCTCCCATCTTTGCTACAGTTCTCTGAGAAACTAATCCTAACTTTCTGAAAGGTAGAGATTCCACCGGGCTTTTCTATCTAGGCTTGGCAAATAAAATGTCAAGATTAGAAGATTCTCATGCCTCCAAGAGATTCTAGACAAATCAAATCTACTCATAATGTATCAATTCTTTCTTAAATATCTCAAATTAAGTTCAATTTTTAAAAAGTCTAGTGAGATCATTAATGATGAAACAATGGAGACAGATGAATTTCGGTTAGTTGAGCTCCTTCTTTCTAATTTCCTTCAGGTTGTAACTTCTCCCCCAGTACATGATGACTGGCAGTTGGCGGTGGGTTGCTGGGTTGATACCACTTCTAATTCAGATTCACGAACAAAAACCACTGCGTCACCACTTACATTTATAAGACACTGTGCCTATAAGAACAACAGGACATGTTCAGTTACAACAATATGCTCATACTCTTCTGTTAAGCACAGGCTTCTAAGAAATCAGGGAAAAGACAGCTCAAGAGAAAAATGAGCAAAAGATAACGCAATTCACAAGAAAGGAAACTCAAAAGAACCCATTAATATAGTTATTTAATTTTTAAAGGAATCTTTAACAATTTAAAGTGAGTTATCTTAACAAAGCTGATAAAAGAAATTTATTTTATAATTTAACCTAAGCAACATTCCTTCGCCCCCATTAAGAGAATTATGTGACTTATATAAAAACAACATCAACAACAACATGACCGTACTCTTCACCAGCATGGCAGTTAGAACCCAACAGCATCATGGTCCAAACTAGAGGGCATTTTTAAGTCTCCTCAGTCAGCTGTCATTGTATTCCAAAGACCCATCGAGATGGTGGAAAGAGTAGTAAATTAGGAGCAAAACTTCCAGAAGTATTTAGGAATAATCACTAGTCACCTGGGGTGTGGAAACAGCACCTGACCTACGTATGACTATGGTTATTAATATATTCATTAGAACACATTCTAAGCACTGCGTATCAAGAACTCTGTAAAGAGCAAATCCCTTGCGAGGGAGGGAGAGTGGAAAGTAGGAAGGCCATGGGAGAAATCTGCAGGACCCCCATCAGGATCTTTAACTACATCTCACCTGGTTCTTATTTGGATTCTCCATGAAGACACACTGCTTCATTATGTAGGACACGACAGCATTCCCTCCTAATGCAGCAACATGAGCTCTCACCATTGCGAACACTTCAGCAATAAAAGCATGGAGAAAACCACTGACTCCTCCTTCCTACATAATAATGCACAGGAAAATCAAACTACATACAGGTATTCATGAATGTATATAAAATGTCAAAGAATATATATTAAAATGTCTTAAATGATCTTAATGTAAGGATCGTTTTAATGTCCTTCATAATGGGAATTTACAGCATAAACAAATAAACCTTTACTGAACACATGTCTATGATAGGAATTTCCTTATTTTACAGATAATGAAATTGAAGCTCAAAGAATTTGTAATGTGCCCATGACTAGCTATGATCACATGGCTAGTAAGCAAATGGCAGAGCAAGAATTCAAATTGTTCCTCCATCTTCAATATCTCCCTCTATCAAATCATTCCTACCATTATTCAAATAAATTGATGGTAAATATGAACAATAAAGCCTCCCTGCTATCCATATCTCCCGTTCTGAACCATGTTCCAGCCATCCTTGCCTTCTAACAGTTTCTCAAAGGGGTCAACCACTTTTTTGCCTCAGGGCCTTTTATACATGCTGTTCCTGAAGGCACCTCACTCAATTTTCTACCAGGATAACTCATTCAATTCTTCAGGTCCTGGTTGACATGGGACTTCCCTGACTGTCTAAACTAAAGCGAGTTCCTCCATTATATTCTGATAGCCTCTGTTATATTTCTTTGACTTACTATTGCTAGTAGTTATATATTAGTTATACAATTATTTGTTTAATGTCTACCATGCTCCAGTTCCACTAGACTGTAAAATCCATCAAGTCAGGGACTGCATCTGTTTTGTTCACAACTGTATGCTAACATCTAGCTCAAAAGGTGTTCATACTAAGCATTGCTAGGGAACGAAATCCAGTAGTTTTGAACTTCATTGTTCAAAAATAGAAACCACAGAAAACAAAGGCTAGCAGATTGCTTAAAATGTATTTCAACTGAAGTTTTCCATAAATTGTAATGGAGGTCATTTACAGTCTAAGAAGAAATTTCCAACTTTAAACTGAAAGTTAAGGGCAAACTGAATGCACTGTTAGAAAAACACTTGACTAGGTCACATCTTTCTGAACAGCCAGAGGACCCAATGTGTAATTTTGTAAAGGTATCTCTTTTTGTAATTAAGGAGTTAAGTGAGTTATTTCAGCCTGTCTCCCATCAGAGCTTAGTGCATTTTTTTCTTTTACTTTTATTAGTTTCACTCCTGCTTTTTAAATCAAGAAATTCTGATGGCTGAGTAACAGAGACTACAGAGGGATAATTTTAAAAAGATTAAATAACTAAGCAAATTATTCATTAAGCAATGAAAAAATTTGGGATATTTATCCATACAGTCAATACTACAAATCTCTGTTGAAGGAAAAATCTAATGTGAAGCAACATTTTAATATATGGTTGCTTAAATAGTAGAGAAAGGCATTTTGGAAATAAAATTTTATGGATTCAAAAAGAGTGCACTATCCCTGGGCTATTAAGAGCAACTAGAAAAAGTTCATTCAACAATGTATGCCAGCCTCTCACACCCAACTTTCTTTGTCAAACTTAGATGGACTTAGAAGTGTCATTTATTTTAATTCTACATTAAAAGATTAATGAAAATATCAAGATAGTTTCATTTCCATCTCAATACAATTAGAATGACTAAAAAGTTAATTTTTCTTAAACACCCATCTAATTAATCTGTCATTTACTTATTTACACACAAAAAAATGTCTTCTATTTACACGTGCCTGGCATTGTTCTATATGCAAGATATAAAAAATAGTATGTGGGCTATTATTTCTAAGAAAGTATAAAAACAGTGCTGGTGAAACAGTGGGAAAAAAGCATAGCTAAGTGAACATACTTTTAAAAAATATAAACTACTGCTAAAATAAAATTTGAACAGTTTATCAAGTTTCACACCTCGATCATTAAAAAATTTCCCTATTCATAATATTACTTTGCTCAGCAGCCTTGTTCCATAATACATAATTTTTTTCTTGAGTTTAAATTCCTGTATAATGAAAGATATAGTAATAGCCTGACTCTGATTAACTTTGAGCACATCAAATAAAATGTTATAAGTTGTTACTTAAAATACAAATTAAAGTTTAATGATATACAGTGTGAGGGAAGAATTTGAATAAATGGCATTCCCGTACAGTGATGGAGAAAGTAGAAGAAAATGAGCAGCCTCATTCTTTTTCAGAAGGAAGAAACAATTGTGCTAAATTATATCAACCATTCCCATAGACATACATCTACAATATAGTTCCCTACTATTTCGAAATGTAATCCCTTAAAAATTGCTATTTAAAAATGTATAGTAAATGACTACTCAGAAAACTAAGCTGTTCTTACAATGCTGTTTTAAATCTCTAATCAAACATGGATAAATCTGTTTTATTTACCACATGAGAAGGATCTGGAAATTCTAACAGTAAACAAGTTTAAACCCAACACAACTCTTGTGATAAAACTAGCTACTATATGAAATTTGCTAAGTCTAATCTGGAATCAATCCAGATAGTTTATTGAAAAAAAAGATGTGTACATGTGTTACTTTTGGCAAAAAATAAAAATTTGAAACTGGTTTGGTTTTGTCACTAACATCTTCCATTAGAGAAAATTCACAAAAATGAAATAACATCTATAAAATTACCTCACGTAGAGAAGTGGTTTCTCGAATGAAAAACATGTTAATTATCCCAAGATATTTAGTTATTTTTGCTCCGGGAATGAAAGAAAGAGGTGTCATCTTAACAACCCCAACTGTAGAATTTGCACAAGGTGGAGCAGAACGATTCCGGAAATTTCCTTCACCCATTGGACTTGCTTTTTCAACTGTCACAGCTAAAATCGGAGAAAGAAAAGAAAGTATCAAGATCAGATGCTGGTAACTCAAGTATTCCCCAAGGTTTCCAAGTAAGTGGTGACAACATTCAGCTGTCTGTGAGGCTAAGCCATGTCATGAAAGAAAAGAAATTATCATGCACTGCATGCAATTAAAAAAGAGAGAGAAAGAAAAACACAAGAGGAAATGCTGGAATGGAATTCTTTTGGAAGAAAAATGGCATTCCTGCAAAAGAAAATGTTGATGCGGTATAGCTACACACAGAATGATCGTTATAAAGTGAAGAAAAAGAAAAAGCGGCAGAGCAATTAAAATATCTGCTGTAGGAACAAATTATTACAAGGAGAGTGTGAAAGTTGTTATATTTCCCAGTTTTTCCATCTTTCTCAGACAACTTCATCATTGTCAACTTGTAGATAAACCTTATATTAACTAGTTGTAATAGGTTTCTTTTTCAAACCATTTGATCAAACTCATAATTTTAAAAACTTAAAAAAATGACCTTGTCTGTCTAAAAGTTGATTGCTGATAAAATAACATATATAGTAATAGCTACCGCTTATCAAATATTATAAGTCAGACATATGTATATATCTAATCCTTACAACAACCCAGCATCATAGGTATTATTGTCCCCATTTTACACAAGGAAACTGAGGCTCAGAGAAGTTAAATAACTTGACCAAGGTCGCATAGCTATTAAAATGGATTCAACACCAGATCTGGCTGGTTCCATAATCCTATGACCTTTCCTCTAAAACAGAGTTTCTTCTCTATTAACGTACCGTAAACTTTCACTCCAATACATTTACCTCAAAATCTACCAAAACACATGTAAAATAGAGAACATATGATGACCTTGATTCTAGCAGTGAGATAAGAGTTAACTATTTTCTCTCCAGAAATACTTCATTCTTTCAGCTCTCTGGATATCACACTTAGTAAACTGACACACGCCATATGTTACATAGTACCTTGGGTCCTGGGAGAGTGTCTCCTCAATAAGAGAGCTGACAATTTCCTTCCATTAGAAGGATACAGTACCTATTTATATATTTTTAAGAATACTTTTACAAAAAGTAAAATTTAAAAACACAATTAACAAATTGAACGGCCCTGCAATAACTTTTGCTAAATGACCATTAGAGTCTGCAGCTTTCACACTCCAATACATGATTGATTGGCAATGTTATTACTGGGTAGAAAGGTCTAGCCTTCACCACTGGGAAATCAGGGATATGCTTCTCAGATCATAATGTGGTAGAAACATCCGCCTACTTGTCTTAATTGATCCGCGCCTTATGGTCTGAGCTTTCAGTTTAATGAGCTCTATCCAGCTGCTGCATCTGTCTGCAAAGGAACTGTAATCAACTGACGTTGCTGGAAACACAGACAGAAAACAAAAGAAAAAACAAAGAAAAAAATATGTATGACGTCTCTTACTCGTCATAACACTCCTTCCGATGAAGTAATTTAACTGTAATTTAGAAAAAGAATGGTCTTTATCAAGTAGATAAGAGAGACAGTAAAGAGTCAAGCTTTAGACACTGATTTGTCCAAAACCAAGTTCTCAGTTAGCTGGCTGAGCATTTTTGGTGATGTCATAGTTGTGTGGTCTCAGGGAAAACAGAAGTGGGATTTAACAGAAATATCAGTGAAAAGACCAGATACTGTGTTTTAACTAACTTTATTGCCCATTATTTTTACTTCATAATGTTTAGCAGTTTATATTTTAGGACTTTAATTTGCTATCCAAACTTTGTGAATAACTGCCTTTCCTATTTCTACCCTAAAATCAAAACTAAAAATAATTAAAACCAATTGTCGAAGAATACATTTTTAAAAATCACTAGTGGGCTTATCTTTTATTAAAATACTTTCATTCTACCATCAGTAACAAGAAAGCCAAAGGGTTGTTTTTGTCAATATTCTGCTTGCATGTGTGATTTTGGCAACAAAGCTTCTGATAACAGAGGGTAGGGGTGCAGGTGTGAGCCTAACAAGTCCTTTTAAAAAGAGTAACTTTTACTATTATTGAGTTAAAAAAAAATAGTTAAAGAGCTAAAATTTTACTTTTAAAAACTGGAAAGCTATTAAAATGCTAAAAAAAATAAACAATTAATATTTTAAAGACACATGCTAACTATGATAAAGCCACATTTTGGTGTCTATTCCACTGTCCAGTGCATTTCTCTGATGTTGGTATGCTTATGCACCACCGCACTAGAATTTCACACCTTTGGTGACTATTTGCTTAATTAGACAAACTCACCTCTCTGTGCAGCTGGTATACCTGAGTTAGAACTTGCACTCTCCAGGTGTTCTAATAAGACAATATGAACAACATTAGCTTGGATGCTAAGTACAAGCCAGTATCTCTTTGTTGTTTGTAAATACTCTGTATAAGCCAGACGAATAAGAGGAAATCTTTATGGCTTCATTATAAAAGCAAACCAAATAGAAGTATTTAGGTTTAAAACACAATTTCTATTGACATATGAAAACTTGCTCAGTTAATAAATATCATGCCAAGGAAGACTACTTGTATAACACAGAAAGAGT
The DNA here is from genome assembly GCF_000151845.1 of Pteropus vampyrus. Classification (NCBI taxonomy): domain Eukaryota; kingdom Metazoa; phylum Chordata; class Mammalia; order Chiroptera; family Pteropodidae; genus Pteropus; species Pteropus vampyrus. The sequence goes on along the minus strand of NW_011889225.1, from coordinate 522,262 downwards.
TTCAGAAATTTTGTAAACATGAGAAAATATAAACACATTAACAAATGTTAGCAGAATGAAATTAGGATGTGAGACACATAAGCAAAGAAAAGAGTCAATGGATTGGGAACAAAACCTGAAATGAAACATGGAAGGGAAATATTTGTGAGGGGAAGAGCCAGTAAGACTAAAAATTACAGACAGGCCAATGACTGATGTCTCACGGATAAACCAAACACATGCTCCTTACTAGCCATAACCCTCTCCCTCACCACCATCCCCTTCATTCCAGGATTTCACTATCAACGGCTCCCTCTGGTGGTATCAAGACTTTGTGGCATGAAAAAGTGACTTGTTCACAGAAATTACTCTCAATTATGAAACATGTGGTTTTATTATTCTCTTAGTACACTTTAGCAATATTTAACAAGCCCTAGTGGTGTGAGGAGAGGGACTAACCTTAAAGTTAAAAGTTTAGTGAAAATGAGTATATCAATGACAAAAAAAAAATGTGGCAAGGATTCTTTTTCCCTCATGCTCCAATGCTTCTAAAGTTAGAGACTTCTCCATTCTCTTAATTTACAGACCATTTTTGCTCTGAATAAGTAAAAAATATTTGTGACAATCTTATCTAGGCATCTTAAGAAAATTACTAAAACTGAAAAAATTCCTGCAAATTCTGAAAAGAGCCTCTGGCAGATTAAAATATATGTGATCTGGAGTCTTTAAATTTTTTACTGTTATTTTCCTACTTAAACGTTTCTTAGTTTTAAGCAATGATCAAAATTTGGGTTTATGCCCCTTTTGGCATTTCCACCAATCTCTAAACTGTCTAACTGTAACAATAAAATCTGGCTTATTGAATTAGATAAAGGATGTATATAAATATCCAGTATAAACTTTGTCCACAATGATATTCAAATATTGGTGGACTAATAATGAAATTGCCATGTTATAGTTAAAACTTATTAAGGCTTAGAGAAAGATATAAATCTTCAATATGGATCGTCCACAAGGGGGAAAAATTCAACGACAATTCATATGTAATACATACATTAGAGGAAAAAGAAACTTGGCTTTTCTATTTGGGTCATTAAAGATTCCAACTAAATAAAAGTGAGCAACACCCTAAACCACTTGTCTTTTTTCTTCAATCCACATCCTTCCATTTCCTGTCTCCACTGCTAGGTACCCACTCCTCGTCTCACTACTATCCTTTATATCTTCTCTTCCAAGTTATTTGTTTTCTGTCAGTAACCTAATTCAATTTTTCTTTGCTTTTTACTTCCTCTTCCTCTGATTTTGGACTTCACTGTCCTCAAGCTGCCATAAAGAAGCTAAGATTCCTTAACCCTACTTATCCATCAATTCTCTTTCCTTCTTTCCTTCCCATTTCTTGGATAACTTTTTCATACATCTTCCTCTCTTTAGTTTCTATTTTCCTCTCATTCACCTTACCCTCAGCATCTCTCCCTCTTCAGAATCTCCCAGGGTTGTTGTGGGCAGCAATAACATGGAGAACTTTAGTGTTATTTTATTGTTGTTAGAGAAAGAAAACAGACATGCAATGAATTGTTAATATATAAAGATATTTTAGTTGGCATAAATAGAATTACATATATTTGTAAGAATTCATAACCATTAGTTGGCAGAAAAAAACAAAAGCTAACTTTGGAGTTTTTATAGATTTACATTTCTAATTGCTAGTTTAAAATACTGTGTTTATTTACTTCTCAGTATTAGTAGCTGACTTTTAGTAAAATCAAATTTAGTAAAATCAAATTTGGTTTAATAAAAAGAGAGTAACTTTTATGCATCTACAATAAAAATAAAGATAAAAAAAACTTCTGATGTGAAAACTTAGTTAAGGAATACAATATATGAAGGGCATAAGCCAACTTGTTTTCTTTTATACTGAAATCCAGATTTTGACCTACATTGGTCTCATGAGTCAGCAGCTTCTTAATGAAAAAAGTACTCTTGCCAGCCTACAGCTTATGCAACTGAACATGAGGAAATCACCCCAGCCTAAAGCAAAATGAAAGCAGAAACAAGGTGGATATAAAAAATTTTTCTTCTATATACTTTTATCCAACAGTATATAAAAATTAAAATTAACTTAATTAAACCTTTTTAAAGTCTTAAACTCTCAGAATTTTAATGAAAATGATTATCCTATTATAGATGAGATTTATAAACTATTTGAGATATATTTATAGTGGTATATGATTCACACACTTTTGTCATTAATATAAATTAAGCCCCACAATATGGTATCTCATATATCAAGACTTAGGTCTTTAGACATGTATCTAAAGTGATGTTAACCTTTTATGAAAATAGTATGTATAAATTTGAGATTAACTACAATCCATGACAATCATCTTACTGATTTTTTTTCATTTTACCCAGATTATATTGATTCCCCATTTTTAACTATATTTGCTGTCTTTTTTCTGTATGTATCATTTTAAAAGTCTCTTGAAAACCATTCCAGAGCAAACATAGGTGTAGATATTAACAATTAGGAAAAAGATTATGAAAGTGGTATAAAAATTTGCTATAGCCACCCTTTTTCTCATAATACAGCCTCAATTAAGTAATTTATGTTGATGCCACATCATCTATGATCCTCATAGTGTTCATCAAAAAATTTTGATGACCGTCACATGATAATGTCTTTTAAGAATTACTTCGGCTCAGCATCTCTTAATATTTCAAATCAGAAAACTCAAGATAATTAGCAAGGTAACACCAAATTACCATAAATTTGAGACATACATCAAACTATTTTGTTACCTTGAGAAACAAAACCAAACATAACAAAAGATGGAAGGAGAAAATTGAACATGGATGGACAATTCAGGCCCAGGCTTACTCTACATAGAAAATTAGCATATACATAATTGAAGCATCTTTTCTTCATATATTCACTAATTTTCGATAACAAAAAGATAAGGAAAGGTTTATCTACAAGTGAAAAGATGGAAGTATTAATAAACATACTGTGCTTAGCTCTTGAAACTACTCTGTTAACATAAAAGGAAATGAAAAATTTTAATAAATCATCCTATTTGTGATGAGAACATGAAAAATAAACTAGAATCCAACGTTTTCAGAATTAAAAAAAAAAGAAAAAGCTCTATCAACTTAGCTAACTGACCTAACAAAACTATAAAACTATGTATTTATTTACTTCTCAGTTTTAGTAGTTGACTTTTAAGCCTCTTGTGGTTGCATATAAAAGTTTTCTGAGCATTTATCCCTAGCGCTCTTACCTTTCTATCTCCTGCCTGTTTCTTCTAAATTGCTATACTTAACTTTTTCCAGATATTTCTATCCTCTATTCAAAGCCCTTCTTCATGTTACAATGCCTAATTAGTACATTCATGTTATAACACTCTATTTATTATAACATTCTTTGGAGCTTTTCAAAACCCATCCTATCCTCAAATATTCAAAAATACTTTAAGATAACTTTCAAATATATTTGGTATAGCCCATGTCCTCCTAAAAAGACTTAAGGGAGCAAAGACAATAAATAAGCATGAAACATAAACCACGATTTACAAAACTATTTACAAAAAGGTACAGATAAATTTTTTAGTTTTTATTCATGATTTTGAAATGTAATATTCAAAGAACACAAGTTTTTCAGTTAAGCACTTAGTATAAAAAGTTTTGTATATATATATATTAGTATTAGATGTGATGATATTGATCATTATGAAGATGATGATGGTGATAATAAAGGTGGAATGACCTGATTCAGTTTTTTTTTCAACTTTTTGAAACCCTTTCTTCAAACAAAATCATATATAGAAAACTGATACATAAGAGCACACTGAATCGAAGCTGCTTCTACTTCAGAGGTAGGGTAGGGGGTCCAGAGACCTATCCTCACTCTTCCACCCTTCTCAGTTCCCTTCCCACCCCACCTTCTGGAAAGCCATGAAGCACCTCTGAAGAAACTTTATGGTTTAAAAATTATTAGTTTAACTAATTAGAAGCTATTTGGAAATTTTTAATTTAACAGAAGCTCAGTGTGACCTTAGGCATAATTTAGACTTTTGATTTGTTTTTAATAACAAGAGTAGGTTAATAATTAAAGAACCATAAACTATAGAAATCCAGAGAATCGGAGAATTTTAAAGGCTAGAGAGAAAGTTAATCATTTACATTCTGCAGATGAGTAACTGAGGTTTAAAGAGCTTAATTGGCCCAAGTTCTCACACTTTATCAGTAGCAGAACTTTATTACTCCACCTCATGGCTCCTCTCTATGATCCCTAAAATGAACTGCAAATATTTGAGATACTGTTCAGATATTACTTATTCTATTCAAATTCTTCTTTCCTTATTCTTCAATTCACAAAGTAACATTTGCACAAAATATACCAATGGCTGCAAAAAATGTGAAAATTCTCCATACAGTTCTAAATTAGAATTTTAATTTAGACAAAAAGGAAAGAGAACCATAGTTACCATGTTAGAAGGCTCAGAATTTTAAAGCAGCTTATCTTTTCATCTTTAAAAAATGAGACAGGATCTATTTATCTGCATAGACAGGACTTACACTGATTTACTGAAGACTCTACTGCCATATATGCAGTGTGACTATAATACTCTGCATTATACCTAATTTGTGATCAGATAAATAACTGACGAGTAGAAATAATTTCACTTGTATTATAAAATATAAATTTTAGAAAAGCCAATTTTGTTTTAAATAACAAATGCATCATTTCTCAAAAAATTTAGGGAAAAATAAACTACATTTATTGTATATGTGATGCTACAAAATGATATACAATAATTCTGCAAATTTTGTAATAAAAATTGCACTGAAATCAGAAAAGAAATGGATAAAACTAATTTTTCATTTTTTTACAAATATTTTACATGACTGAGTAGATTTACTGCTATTAAGTTAAGGGACAATCATTTTGCATTTGAAAAAGTGGCAGCATATTTTAAGTACCTAACAATGTTCCTCAATTACAGCCAAAGAACCTAAAAGACAAAAAGCACATCCCTTTCTCACGAATACTACCACCACCCAAAACTTCTCCAAATACTTTCTGAAGAAAATAAGTAGTTTGTTGTCATTTTCAAAATAATAATTTTTGTAAAGGTTTGACTGTTGCTGCAAAAAAATTTAGCAAATATAATGTAAATATCAAATACATCACATGTAAATAATTACTGAGAGATCCATATCTCTGAAAATAAAACTTTAATGTACTTGAGATATTAAAATGGAATACCATATGAAAAATTCCCTTAATAATTTGACAATTACTTGAGAAATTAAAATAAGAACATTACTTTCTCCCCTTTATAAACATGAAGAAACATACAATGAGGGAATGAAGAATATATCATCTCAAGATTAAGTAAGATTGCCTATAATGAAGAAGCAAGGAAAGACACTAGAAACTAGGATTTGTGTTTGCATTTCCCTTACTTAACCAACCTTTAATTGGTGGAAAAGGATGAGAAGGAAGTGAATCTGAACAGAGTTCCAGTGGAAACTGCAGAAGTTCTTCATTATCTGTAGAGGCTTGAGAGGCAAGAAAAACACTGTTATTTAGTAATAATTTATTATTAATTTTTTAAAATTAAGAATCTCAGATAACATATATACCCTGACCCCCAATTTATTCTGATTATTTTCTCCTTGGTTTCTCCCATGGGGACCGTTCACCTGCATGCTGTTGAGAGTGGACTACTTTCCCTGGTAGGACTGTTGTGAGATTTAGAAAGGATAATATTTGTAAATCTCTCAGGACAGTGCCTTGCAAATAATAAATGCTAAATAATAATTAGTATTTTCCCATTCTTTGTACCTTACTAGTTCTATGATACTTAAACCAGTTATTATCTATTTAGATAGCTATCTGAATACATAATCGTTTAATATATTTGACATTAATGCAATGCTATACATGTAGAATGTAATCAACTTAAAATTTTTTAGTTTAATCATGAATATTTTATTTAGCCAGTAAGTCATTTGACTTTAGAAAGTCTACTATTTACTATTTCCCTCCCCTTTTTTCAAAACACATAAATGATTTCTAATAAGTTGGGTTTCCTTGGAATATATTAAGAATGGTACTTCCTAAATTTTACTAGATAACTCTAAGAATCTGTTGAATACTAGGGGACCTTTTTTGAGAAAAATACGTGACGCTTACTACATCTTCAGGTTTTCAAACACCTTGAGGACCTCCTTAGAGATCCTAGAATAGGAGCCTCTTAATTACTAAAGAATTAATATGGTACAATGTAAGTCTATGTGAAAAGTATAAAGAGACAAATGTGAACTGTGCTCCCATCCATCATAGGTTTACCTCTTTGCAATGACTTTTCAACATGTGTTTTTGTGGTCTGTAAGGCCTGATTTTTGTCGAAAGTTATAGCAACTGCTGTGACTGTAACCTAGAATCACAGAAACAATATTAATAGCAAAATAATCAATGCCAAAATAAGTTTCTTACAAACTTTTTTCAGTTCTATGGAACAACTTATACTAATTGGCTAATGTGCCTTTCCTAGTTAAGATACTCAACCAGAATTATGCATCAATTCAGATATTCAGACTACAACTAAGCCCAACTGAACACAGATTTTCAGAAAGAACTCAAGAATCTTGTCTTAAAGATGGGGTCGGGAAAAATCCCACGTAAGTACTCATTCTCTTGTATGTATGCTGGAGCACACATATGATTCTACCTTCAGATAACTAGAGCTCAGAAAAATGAAATATACACGGTCTGATATATACTAATACATTTTGAAGTAATATCTACTAATCATATTTTGAAGTAAAAGTTTACACTTATTTAATGATGGCAATTTTAAAATATTAAAACAGATCAGATAAAAGCTAGAAATCTTCTTTAAGAATAGACAGAATCTTAATTACCTGAATTAATTCATCTTCAGGCAGAGATACTGTAAAATTTACATGGCAAAGGCAGCAGGGGATCATAGACCGTAGTTTAAAATACAGGCTCTACACAACAGAAAATATTAGTAATATTACTTCTTTTAATTTAAAAATTTATAAAACTTAACATTTTAATGTACATTATGGCAAATGGAAAGTTTGAAAGATAAAAACAAGGCTGGCCCACCTCTATTTTGTCAATTCTTACATTAAGAATACATTTTTAATATTTAAGCAGACAATAAGATATAATCATATTTATCTGTAAGTCATAAAAAATAACAAGGTTTTTAAAATTTACAAATATAAAACAGATTTTTATGAAGTTTAAAGCTACGAAATATCTTAAAATATACTTCTTTTATAGTATGGTATATTAAGATGGAGAGGGCAACTTTAGCATTTTACCTGATGAGAGTTAAGATTGATATACTGTATAAATAAAAATAATTCAGCCCACAACTGTGTAAGGTATTCCAGACACATATACACTTTTCTTTTTTTAATTTCATGATTCTTATGAGTTTTAACTAAAATTAGTTAGTCAAAAGGTTCCTACCTTGAGCAAATTTTCACAGAGATCATTAAAGTTCTTATTGAGGGCTTGATTAGTCAGGTTAAGGCTGCTTAACCGGATTACCCTTACTGATGTGAACATCTAAATACAGAAAGATATAATAGCATGTCATTTTATTATTTTAACTAAATACTGTAACAGTTAATAAAACTGTCAAATAATGAACAATAATAACTGATGTGATATGAAAAAAGGATAATATTTTAACTGCAATAAGGTCAAAAAGAAAACATAGGAACTTGCTAACATCACTTACATTTTATTTGTTTAAAATTAAGAATGAAAGGTTCACCTGTATTTCAGATGTCCAATTATTTATACCAGGCATAATTTCTGTATTGCAACTATAAAAACCTGTCAAAATAAATTATAGTTAAAATATACGATATTTCATTTATTTTTGTGTTAAATAACATTTTCAATTATTACATGAAGTTCATTGTTGTTTTTCTAAAACTCTGTATCTTTAGAAAACTTTAGACCACCTTAATAAATTATCAGGTTTTTAAAAATGTGTACTTATAAAAGGATTAAAAATCAGTTCACCTCAGTTCTAACATAAATATTCTTAAACTATATGCTTTCAGCCTTTGAAGCAGCAAAGCACATGAAAGGATGGGACATTGATAAAGCCTTTAAAATAAAGTTAGTACCATAATTATGAACTAAAATATTGATATGCAAAAACAAGATAGTTTCATTTCAAAGGTAATTTTTTTCTGCTCACCTGAAGGAGGAGGAACATCGGTAAGTAGAGAATGTACATCTTCCATTGCATCTGTGTCATCAATCTGAAAATAGAAAGATTAAAACTATTACATAAGTAGTAAATATATAATCATTTCAAATTAAAATTTTTATTATTACTAAATAGAAAACATAAGTCAAAACACTAGAGCCATTTTTACCTAAGTTAAAATATAAAACTTTAAAAGCATTTCTAATATCTAAATTTCTCCACAGTAATAATTGTAAATACTTCTAAATAAAATATTTTATATTACATAACATATTGAGTTTTTAAAAAGTTTTCTCAAGCATGGCATGTTTCAAAATAATCACAAAGGTATCATAAGTAATCATTATCTCAATTTGTTTAAATTAATAAAGTACAATAAAAAAAATTTGACTAAATACAGAAATGCTTTAAAATAGAATTATGTAGGGATTAATTTAAAGGCACCTCTAAACAAAATAAGTCTAAATCCTATTCTTACATCATAATAGACCACTGTGAATAATAAAGAGTAAAAATATCCAACTGGATATATATTGACTTTTACCTGTATATCGGGGGTCTGAGTCCTGACTCACATTTTAAGCTTCCTCTCATATCCTCCTTGGGACATCAAGAACCACTATCACTTCCACTCTACTTTAGCTACCCACAGTCGTGGCCATGCTATTCCCAAAACCATTCCAGAAACACCCAGACCTCAAGCATTCTCCAACTACAATCCTCTGTCTCTTTGTCCTTTCTCTTACTGAAGCTGCACCGTGCCCTCATACTTCTGCCCAAATGTGAAACACTTCTGTTCTCTACTTAGCCAGGATCCAGGATCAGAAATATCAATAATATCCTAGATCAAACTTCAGGTAATGCTAAGAATCACTTGGAGAGTTTGTTAAACAGAGTCCTGGGCCCCGCCTTGAAATTTTCATTTAGTAGGTCTGAAGTAAAGGCCCCAGAATTTATAATTCTTACAAGCTTCCAGACAGTGCTGATGCTACAAGTTGTCACAGTCCACTTTGAGTAGCGCTGCTCTAAACAGTACCCTGGATCTTTTTACTTTCTTAACCTGACCAACCTCCATTTTTTTCTATTATTAAACTGTAGAAAAATATGAGAAAAAGGCATAAATCCATATAGTTTTAGTTTTCTACAAATCAACACTCTTACCTCAGGTAAGCCTTGTGCATCTCCCATGGCTGACATCCAGATCACATTCACGGACACTGTTATATAAACTCTTTAAACCTCCTATCCAATCCCAATACAATTCTACCATTAGCTCCTTGCTGCACTGAGATCAAAGCATCTGACTTTTTCTCCCAACTGGTACCTTATCAGAACATTTCTTGGTATCTTCATTTATTTTCCTTTCCTTCAACATCAAAGGAAGATTATCTATCTCTTTCAAAGCTAATTGTTCCACAGATTTGTGAGGGAGGAGGCTCCATAAATCTTTTGTGCCACATTAATGCTCCAGAAAAGCCAGTTCTGAGTGTATTTTCATAATGAAAGTTCAATGAAATCTTCTGACTTAAGGAAACACCACTCAGAATTCATAGAGCCTATATTTTTACATGTAAAATATTATAATTATAATAACATGTTGTAACATACAAAACAGGTAATTATAATAAGTGATAGAATAGTACTTTAATTTCTCATTCAAGTTTATAAAAATAGCTCCAAGAGTTTATTATTATTTTAATTTTAACCAATACATTAATTTTTCCAGAACCATCTGCATTATTGTATCAGTCATCTGGTATTGAACAAAAAATATATTACCAAGTTCTGATATTTTTGAATCTGTTGTAATGTCTATAATAAAACTTTTTGATATTTATAACAGTTGTAATGACACAAAAGTATCACATCAATTTAGGATCCAATTGTAAAAATGCACATCTTATTTTCTAAATACTTTAAGAAATTAGTCCAATGCCATAATACCTCCAAAACAAAAGCATCTTTTTTCCCATGTGAAAGGTCCAATTCTGTAACTTCATCAGAGCTTTCTGACTGAGATCTTAAAAGTCTTGAGCGTTGTCTAGGTTCTGGGATGGGTGAACCTATAATCTCTTCAAATGTCTCCTAAAAAAAAATAACTGTTTTATATTATATGATCATATTTTTCAGGTTTTTTTTTTTTTATAAACTGCAATCTCTTTTCCTTTTTTTTTTTAAATTGAGGTATAATTGACATATAACATTATATTAGTTTCAGGTATACAACATAATGATTCGATATTTGCATACTTCAGTTTGGTTTAAAATTTTTATACTAATAGACAATTACGTGTAGGGTGGGGAGTCTGTAATGTATATTCGAAGTCTATATTTAATTATAAACTTTATGACTAATTAACCGTTTATAGAGTATGTACACGGACATTTTCTGTAATCGATAATAGCAGCCTTGACATACTAATTCGGAAACATATATATAATTCATTTTCACAGACGTGGAGAGACATTACTGACATCTAGTACAGAGAAGAAAGTACAATGAGTAGGAAACCAGCAGTCCTTCCAGTTCAGAAAGTATTTTCTACTCAACATTTAAGGGTCATAATATCCCATAAAGAATTAAAGATCTATGTTCCCAAATATAATTCTACTCTTCTATATCTTTTCTTATTCAGTGACATTTTTCAAAGCTCTACATAGTAAAATGAGGAAAACAATGTGTGTGTATATGTACATAATACATTTATTACACAAGTGTGTAACTTATTTAGCTAAATAAACTTTGATAGTTATAATAATGATATTTTTGATGTCAGCGTACAGTGCAATCCTATATGGGTTCATAAGCTTTTTTACCTACTACATAGCCAAAATAAGAGCTAACTAGAGGTTCTAAATATCTGTTAGCAACAGGAGTATTGAGAGAATGTGGATATGGGAGCACAGATGCAGAAGGCATAGCCTATTATTGGTGTAACAGACCTATCTTTTTAAAAATGACGTTAAAAAATAAGTTTTTCAAAAATATAGTTTTAAGTGTTCATTTCTACTGCATACCATACATAAGACTACCACCATGCAGTTTCATAACTTAGTTATCTTTTGAGTACTCTCATATCCATTTATTTTGTTTGCACTCCAAATTAACCTGACCTATGTAAATTTGACAGAGTGCTTATTATAATGATTAGAAACTGATAAACAGTTGCAATTCAGAGGTAAAGCAGTTTGTCTTTGTTTGAAAACTAGTAAATGAAGAAACTGTCTGGGTCAGTTCTTTTGACTGAGTGCAGAATTCTTCCCAATAGATATCATCCTTTTTTTATAATTTTACACTAGTTTAAACTTCGGTTACACCTCTGTTCACTATATCATGGACCTAATAAATATAACTATCCGGAATGTAATATACCTTAGATTCGTAAAGAAGTTTCACCATTGGTGATGTTATTCCAAATAAAAGTTTTGCACCTTATTTTAACGTCTTTAGTTGACTGAGAAGTCTTTTATCTCCAGTTAAGTGGTACTACGTTTCTGCATTAGAAACATTTCTCAATATATTGAGGAAAAAAAATCAAACAACAGTATTAACTTCAGCTAGAGCTACCTTCCTAAGAAAAGGCACACTCTGGTCTACATTTACAGGGTGGGCGTACATTGTTTTGGAAAACTGAAAACACTAAACTGTGATATGAGTAGTGGTGTGGTACACCAACTTCGTCAAAAAAATTCTGAGATGTTATGCTAAAAGACTAATGTCAGTATCTGAAATAAGATATAGTAGAATATTCATAAATTGATTAGTCCTTTTGTAGAAATGCAGTCATATTCAGCACATGAAACCCATATATGCTGAAATGTTTAAATTCATAAAAGATTTATTTCCTTCTCTAAAATATGCTACTAAAATAGAAGTTCAATAAATATTTACTGAATAGATTAAGTAACTCGATTAACATTCTCTAAATATGTCTCTGTTCAAGGGGCTCACATTATAGTAAAGAAGACAGACATGGAAAAACTAAGTGCAATAATATGTAACAGGCACTATGCTAGAAGCACATACAAGTACAATAGGAACACAAACGAGGTAGCAGGTCCTGTGGGAGATCAGGATGGAAGAACAGAGTTGATAAACTTGGTTATACAAAAGAATTTAGCTCTTATCATTAGAAGTGATAAATGGAACCCTAACATATAGCTTTGCCAATTATTTCTCCCCAACAGGCATAAACACTATTAGAGATGTTCAAATATCAAAATATAATTATAAAAGAAAAATAAGTACTACAAATATGTAGTCAATAAAATGTTATGAGGAAAGAGTTTACAAAGGTTCTTGAAGTAAATATATTAACAAATCAACATTTTCAAAGAATTTAAACATGTTCTATGTCAACATTGTTCAACAAATATAAAGCAAGCCTCATAGGTAATAAACAAATGAAACATGTAATCAATATAAAAAATATTCATAAGATATTTTATGTGCTTTTTCATTTACCAAATCCTCAAAATCTGGTGTCTATTTTACACCTATAGCACATCTCATTTTGGACTAGCCACACACGTCAAGTGCTCAACAGTCACATGTGGCCAGTGTCTCTACCATACTGAACTGTGTAGCTTTAGGTCATATCCTTATGATTCCTCCCAGCATAACAACTTTGCCAGAAAGCTATGTTTGAAGCTAGAGTCAGATGCACTGTTCCAGAAGACCAAACAAAATTCAAGTCTATATAAAACAAAATAAAAACAACAATAATATTCTTATCCAAATACGATCTTTTTACAGAAGTATTTCATTATCAGAGACTCATAAAAACAAATAGTTTCATTCTAACTCCAGCATCTCTTTCAATTCAGCCTATGTGAATTCAAACAGTGGAAAAAAAATCTTTTAATGTCTAAAATAAGATAACCTAAAAATATACTAACATCTAAACAACTTATGTATTCCCAATATAGATTTATTTTACTTACCGGAGGATTGATTTCATATAACTCTTTATTCTTAGCAATTGTGTCATTTATCTTCTTTTGCATATGAGATATATGCTGTTCATATGAGCCATCATTAGGAGTCTTCCCAGCAATCTGAATTCCTCCAGGCGTTGGTAATGCTGCTAAATATACACCTGTGGCCGACTTGTAAAAATAATGGGGAAATGATCAAAAAATATCTAAAAAATAACAGTTTTCATATTTAGGAATGTGGTCTTTGCCCTGTAGAAAAAAGATATAATTAGCATCCATGCATGTATAGGATGTATATGAAAGGGCACAAAAAACACAACTGGTAACAGGGGTTGGTTACTTCTGGTGAGAACCCTGGGTAGATGGGGACAGCAGTGAAAGGAGCATTTACTTTTCACTGCATACCCAACTGTATTATAAAATTGTTTACTTTATGATTATAAAAAAGTTTAGAAAATAAAGATAAAAAGTCATTAAAAGTAAATTTGTCATGTATAAGTAGATAATTTACCTTTTATATGGCAAAAGTGAAAGGGAAAGTTTTGCAAAGCAAATGAAGAAACTGAAGTGCACAAAGGATAGGAAACTTACTCAAGATCATACTGTCAATAAATATGATTCGAATCTGTCCCTTGCTCCGAAAGCCAAGGCCTTCTTCCTATACCAGCCCACCTCCATAATTACCAAGAAAGAAAATTCTACTTGATACAGATTTATTAATTTCTGACCCTGTAACAGTACTACATGTCATGAGTACTGGAAAACTATTAGGTGACATAGAAAACAGCACAAACACATACACATACACACACACACACACACACACACAATCCTATGTGCATTTAGGTTAAAATATGCTTATATAAGCAAAGCCAAAACATATATAAAAGTATAAATATCAAATTGTTAATATCAAAAGAGTAGAATGGGGAAAGAGAAGATAATTTTTTTTAACTCTGGATATTTATTTTGAATTGAGTCATTATTGTTTTTAAATTAATCAATTGTCAATTTTATAAAAGTCCATCCTAGAAAGTATATGATACTCTATGACGAAGTCTGCGCAGCAGATGAAACTGACCTTCAGAAGCTCTCTCTTCTGGTTCGTTCATTAGTGTCTACGACTACACCTCTGACTCAGTCCCTTGCTCAACCTCAGAACGCCCTCTGTGCCATAGGAAGTCTTAGTGTACCATCTCCAACACTTCCCTAACTGCATTCACTAACAAACGAGGCAGCAGCCCAGAATGGTTGAGAACACAGACTCTGGAACTAGACAGGATTGGGTTTGAAATCCAGTTCCAGTACATGCAACCAAAGCACCCTGGACTAGTCTCAACTATCACAGCACTGACTTTCTCATTTTATAAAGATAATATTATATTCCTTCTGGAGTAGCACAATGTCAGACACCCAGTAGCATTCATCAGAGATCAACTATCACAGAAACTACTCTTGGGACCTTGAGACTTAAGTGCACAACTAAAACACAGAACAAAGATTAAAATCTCAAACAGTTGTATTTGGTGTCACTAGTGATCTAGAAGGAAAAGATTTGGAATCAAGCTCTAGTTCTCAAAGACACCCCCAATAACTACTATTTTGTGTTTAGTACAATTTACACATTTATGTTATGTCCTTGCTAAGCATGGGAGTTTTTAGACAAATTAATTATAATTAACACTTTTTTCCTCAAGTTAATCTAAATGTCAAATATTTTAATATAAATCTGATTACTTTCATTAATCATTACAAATTTTTTTTGTTAAAAAATTAGGATTACATAATCATCATCATACGATTACCCCCACATACAAAAATTTCCCTAATTGCTTATAGAAAAAAATGATTAAGCAAGAAACTATTTAGCATTTTATCTACTAAATGCATACTGAGAAAAAGAATCCAAGTCCCATAAATTCCTTAAATTTCTATACATATCTCAGAAAGATGGCTGAAAATTCCCATTTAAAAAGTACCAGTGACACAGACAAAAATTCTGGCTAGCAATGTGTTTAGAATATGAGAAGACTTTCATAAATATTGTTAATCAGATTCCATTTGATCAATATATATTTTGCAGGCATCTAGTTCTCTGGGCCTCAGGCTATTTGTAAAGGTAGCTCTCGCTTTCCCCAATGACGATTTTCTAGTTAGGACTTGTTTTCTAACAAGCGAAGGTAAACATGAAGCTGAGATATAGAGCTTTCTACAGACTCACAATCTATCAGCACCTAAGAAACACACACATGGTCTACTAACCATGGGGGCACACTTATGATGAAATTTAATTCTCAAACAGTAGGTAGTGTCTCATATGTATTGCCTCATTTTCTCCATTAAAATGAATGATTATTTTAACACAATGGTCTTCTCTCACCTCAGAAGTAATTTTGCCTCCCAAAAACATCTAGTAATGTATGGAAACATTTTTGGTTGTCACGCTGGAGGGCAGCTATTAGCATCTAGTGGGCAGAGACCAGGGATGCTGCTAAACTGATCCTACAATGAACAAAACAACCCACTACAAAAAGGAGTTATCCAACCCCAAATGTCAATAGTTCCAAGAAGGAGAAACCCTGTTTTAGCGATGCATGAACAATAATAAAATCCAAAACTATGGTGGCCAACTTACTAAACAAGCTACACATAATAATTTTTAGAAATCTGACTATTGGGCTTATTGTCAGAATATAAAAATATAATAATGACATAAATATAAATTTTATATAATAATTTAAAATAACAGATAATAATTTCATAATTAAATATAAAAATAAAATATTTGAAAGCCTATCATCAGATTTGTTACTTCTTATAATGTCTCCAACCCTTATAGGTCTTGATACCAGTTTCTTTAAATAACTCTTTTTAGGAGACTCTTTGAATCACATAAAATAGAATCTATTACAACTATAGGAATCAAAAAACAAAACCAAAACATGTAAACTTACCGCTAAGCCCATCAACATATTTTCACCCACTGTGATCTGAATTCTCAGTCCAAATAAAGCATTCATTCCTTTGAGTTTTAGCTTATTCATTAGCTGAGTATGCACTTCATATTCCATAAATGGCAACAGATTACTGATAGCTGTGGCATTTGCTTCTGCCTGTGCTTTCTTTTTTAAGCGACATAACCTGTTTTAAAAAATAATTTAGTCAGTGGATGATATTCTTGGTACCACCTTAAGAAATTTCCAATTTTTAAAACTGTGTAAGAGTGTGCTTGATAAAACATTTATTGGTTTCAAATGGGCTTATTAAGTTATATCAGTAATCTTTTCGGTCACTTTTTCAATGTATACATTTTTTGCTAAAAATCTTATTTCAATAAAAAGGAAAAATCTCAATATCTCTAGAAATGAAATAAATACTGATTAAAATCACTAGAGAATATAATTTAAAATCTTAGGTTTCCTAATTCCACATGATCTTATGATGGATAGATAGCAGAGGAAAAAATTAATTTACACATTAAAAGAACATAAAACCTACTTGAGTATCTACCATGTGCCAGGCACTGTTCTAGGTGGTGAGCACTGATCAATGAAAATAACACAAAGTCCCTGTTCTCAGTGAGAGAATAGAGGGGAGGTGGGAATAAACACAACCTCAGACTATGTTTAAGAATCAGGTGTCTGAAGAAAATAAACCAGGTGAAGCGAGTGGAAATAACTAAAGAGAAAGATAATGATACCTGAGTTGGGACCGTAAAGACTAAAACTGGGAGAATTGGATAAAGACAATTATGGAAAGGAGCTGGCATACCAGAAGAACCAAAAGGAGACTATTGTAGCTAAAGTGAAGTGAAGTGAATAAGTACAGTTAACAGTATTATATCAATGTCGATTTCCTACGTGATACTCTACAACAGCTGTATAAGATGTCAACAATGAGAGAAGGTACACAGGACTCTTTATACCATTTCTGTAACTTCCTGTGAGTCTATCACAGTCAAAGAAACAAAACACAATGAACAATAACCAACAGAAAACAGATTTTAGATATTAAAATTATTAGTTAGAGGATCAGTCAGACTATAACACATGATTTGAAAAACAAAACTTCTAGAAATAATAAAATAAATTATCAAAAATTTAAAATTACAAATTATATGGCCTATCAGCATATTAGAATCAGCTGAAGAGAAAATTTAAAAATTGAAAGAGATAAGAAAGTATGTAAAGTATAGCACAGAGAAACAAAAAGATAGAAAACACAGAAGAGAGTAACAGACTTAGAAGAGGCAGTGGGAAAGTCTATCATATTTTGAAGTGGAGAATCAAGAAGAGAGAAGAGATGAAACAGAGGAGAATTAATACCTAAAAATTTCCTAAAACACATGAAAGACACCAATCTACAAATTCAAGAAGCCCAATGTAGAACAATTAAGATAAAGATAACTCTGTACCTAATATTTCATAGGAAACTGCAGAAAACCAAATACAAACAGAATAGTTTACACACAGCCTCAGTAAAAACCAAACAATACTTTCAAAGGAACAACAATTAGTCTAATATATCATTTCTCAACAGTAGCAATGAAAGCCAGAAGGCAGTGGAAGGGTATCTTCAACATGCTGAAATAAAATAACGGCCAGAACAAAATATCTTTTAAAGATAAAATAAACGCATATATAGACAGGCATTCATCACTATCGGACCCACCAAAAGAAATACTGAAGTATATACCTCAGGCAAAAGAAAAACAATCCAAAATGGAAAGGCCTAAGACTCAAGAAAGAATAAGACAAAAGGAAATGGATTACAAACACATTTTAGAAGAAAATGCAACATAACTTTGTAACTCTGAAGTGAGGAGGTTAGGAAAAAGGGCAGAGTCAAAGAATACCATATTTGACACTAAGAACTGGATAAAACAAGGTATCATTTATTAAAAAAGAGAAGGCTAATATGAAAGAAGTGGAGAAAATCAGCAGTTCAATTTGGAACAAGTATGTGATGCCTCTGACACATCAAAATGGGGTCTGAAGTACACAAGTAAGTATATGAGTCTGCAACTCAGAAGAAAGTTCTGGACTGAAGTTATAAATCTGGAAGTCAAAGACACAAAGGTAGCGTATAGACCTATCAAATGATGAATTCAACTAGGGAGAGAGCTTTGAAAAGAGGGTCCAGACCCATGGCTCTCAAGGATCAAGAAACGAAGAGAAATCAACAAAGAGACTGGAAACTATACACAAAGGTAGGAAAAGGCAGAAGGTGTGGCACTGTGAAGTCAAAAGAGTTTCAAGGAGACAACGATCAACTTGAATGAATATTGCTGAGATGGCAAGTAAGATGAGGACAGAAATGCTCAATTGAATTGGTCACCTGGCAGTTGTTAGTGACCTAGACAGTTAGTTAACAGCTGCTTCCTATATGCCTACCACAACTGAATATTGCCTAACTGCAGTACATTTTAAAAGGAGTTTTTAACAGTTAAGTGAAGTAGTAAAAGAAATACTACATAGCACTGTTATTTAAAAGAAAACATCAACTTCCAAAATGTATTACATATTTAATTTCATTCATGTATACTGAGTCACATCCCTAGCCTGCAACAGGTTAATTAATAATTCTCACAATAACAAGCATTTATACAGAATTTAAATGTTTAAAACAAATATAGACATATTTGAGCTTTATAAAGAGGCTATTTTCCCTCCCAGTTTTTCATACAATAAATTAAGAGGTTCGGATAGAACTGCCCAGCCTGCCCAGGATCCCACAGATAAGAAGGAAACAGTAGAGCAGATATTTGAAAATAGGTCGATTCAACTCCATAGTCCATACTCTTTCAGGGATGCCAAATACCGTTTTCGCAAACATACCTTGCTTGAATTAGACAACCTTTTCCAATAACTATTGCATCTGCTGGGAGGTCTATAGTTGTAAAGAGAACATCAGGAACTTTCTGTTTCCTGCAGTTATAGCAATATGTGAGATGAGCTGGAAATGGCATATTCAGTTCATCATACGGTATATGGCAAAATCCACAGCCTGCAGGCAAATTTTCTTCTAGCCTATGTAAATAATTAAGAAAAAAAAATAAGGCATTCTTGAAAATTCTGTGCTTTTTTCAAAAACATATATTGTATACACAGTACTTGTGCACAAACTACGCCATAGCTTCTACCACACTAGGTGGTTAAGAGCACCACTATGACTGATAAAAATTACAAACGACAGTGAAATGGTAACCATACACTTTCCTATGACAGAAAAGGCTTATACAAGTAGAAAGTGATTTTGCAACAATTCTTATGTGTGGTGGCTACCACCTGACAAAAATCACTATTATTTCAAAGTTTTTTCTTTGAGATACAGCATAAATATAAATGTTTAGACAATAAGGGTGACATTTTTTTACTGTCTGAGAAATATAACACAAATATAATTTAAAAAATTTTCTAAGAAAAAACATTTTTTAACCAATCTGAAAATAAATTTATGGTTAAAAACAAATCTATTTAAGAAGAAAAAAAAATTAAGTCAAAATAGGCACACTCTAAAATTTCTAATTTCCAAAGGCTGTTTTAACATTTCTGAGAAACCAAAAACCTGTTTCATAAAAACATCCATATCATACAAAAACCTCAAATAACCCACGACCTTCCCATTCACTGCAAAATGTCTGTTGTAATACGCTGTTTACAAACTCATTTTAGAATAAGTATTTTTTCACTCATTAAATCTGAGGAAGTCAGGAGAATTGATAGAGAAACAGGAAGTTCTGGGGAGAACTTCAGACTTTCACCTAGCCACATCATCTAGGGCTCTGGAAAGATATGGGTTCTCACTTCTCTCTAAACTAAAGCAACCTTTCAGAAATTGAAACTTAGCAAGAAGACAAATTTTAAAAAAGAAACTCATACTATCACTGAATTTTCACAATAACCCTTTAAATCAAAATTAATTTACTCCCAGATACCATTCTTTTATTGTTGAGATAGCATTCTGCTATATTAGAAGTAAAAGGGAAATCAGAAGATCTGAGTGAAGCTATGTGACTTTGAACAAGTTATTTAACCTCTCAGAGATGACTTTGAACAAGTTATTTAACCTCTCAGAGACTCTTCTATAAAGTGGGAATTGCAATCCACCTAAAAAGGTTCTTTTCATTTTTATTTTTTGAAGAATAAGAAAACTACAGGCAAACACAAACCACCATCCCACCACCACCAATATCAAGCCCAGCCAACAACAACAAAAAACTAATAATGTCACTTGGCCTGAAACCAACCTGAGTTACACTAAGCACTAAATAGGAGACCTCAAATTTTAATGCCAGTTTGTTTAAATCTAAAGCCCATGTGTTACAAGGGGACAGAAAAGGATAAAACCTGGAACAACTTTTAAACCTCACAGAAGTTTGAACAGTGGTGCAACATCGTAAGGCATAAAAAACAAAAGTATTAAAATTTATGAAAACATTTCAAATAGAAATGTACAAAAGAGACTGTCTAAATATACTGAGTTCACAGGGAATTCTTCCTTTTATTCTCCTATATTTTCCAAATTTTCTCCAGTAAACAGAAGTAATTTTACAGCAGAAAAAAAAAGGACATTTTTCTCTTTTACAAATAGAGATGGTATCTGTTGCATTGGACCACCATACAAGAGAATTCTATATCCATCCAAGCCACAACAATGAAATAACCTAGCTGCATGGGAAAGGTCATTTGTTAAATTAGGCTTCTTGGGAGAGGGGAAGGAGATTGGGGTAAAGGTGGTCAAATATATGGTAATGGAAAGAAATTTAACTCTGCGTGGTGAACACACAGTGCAATACACATATGACATATTACTGAGTTGTACACTTGAAACCTAATGGTTTTATTAACCAATGCTGCCCTAATAATTTTCATTAAAAAAAGTTAAGATTCTATCTACTCTAGAATGAAATCTGCCAACATGTGTGAGAACTATATTGTATCACTGGGAGAACTCACTGGCAAGGTCAGTTTTCTCAGTAGAACATTCCAATGTACTTCAAATGTTCCACTTTCACTTCCCTATTTATGATGACTTACAATTCTCTAAAATATATTATGGTCAAAATGCATTTTTAATACTGACAAAAGACACTGACCAAAGTATTCTGTGTGTCTACCACAGCAAAAATATCTGTTATACAGACTTACAAATTTGCACTAAATTTGATATATAATTTTTTTTGCTTTTTTCTTTAATAGATACTAATATACTAAAACTAAAAAAAAATTTTTTTAAGCAAATATGCATACTGTGGGGTAGGGGTAATTAAAATTTACATTATTCAAGTAGACTCTGGAACCAAACTAATAGTTTTCTGCGTATTTATTTGATAATTTCATCTGTTCATGGAAAGCGTTTTGACATTTATGGAAGCTAACAGATTAAAGGGACCAATAATCAAATAAGCCAAAAAGTAATTTCATTTTACTTAATACTTTCATTTTTACTTTCTATTTTACATATGTTAAAGTTATATTTCACTTTCCATGAAGCTTTTATATATAATTTTGGTACAATATAGTGTTTTGATTGTTTTATAAATGAAGACTTTTCTATATGAAAACTGTTTCATGGCCTTTTTCTGTTTTGCAAGTAAGACAAAGGGAAAAGAAAGAGACAAATCGAATTTAAAAATTATTTCTATAATGTTAACAAACAAGAAAATGTATCCTTGAAATTCTTCAATTGGTAGTTATACATGTCACTTATCAAGTGTGTCAATTATAATGTGTGTCCTGTAATGCAAATTCTAATATTTCTCTGTTGCTGTATTATGTAAAAGTCAGTAAAGGGCCTGACACTGTACCACTGTAGCCCACCCTCAGGGAGAATTATCTCAGTTCTGAAAGAAAAACAGTCAACCTCTCTCCCTTCTCTGCCCTTATGGAAAATAAGCCAGGCTGCCATGACAACCTCTGTTCCAAACAGCCCTCCACAGTGCCATCGTGCAGAAATCTAGGGTTCAGTACAGCTGCTGTGCCGGATGCAGATAAAATACAGACCTCTTCACTATAAAAGAAAAAAAAATAAACAAGTTAACATTTTCAGGCAATCTAACTTTGGAAAAGGTTAACTATCAAAGTAATCACAAGTGTGACAATTTAAATTCAGGTTAAACTCTATTAAACATTAATAACATTACAGAGTTACCTCTTAAACCTAGGAAAGAAAACAGAAGTAATATGATGTTATTAAAGTGGAGAGGGCAAGAGTTCTTTATTACTTAAAAATTGTGAAAGATAAAGTATAATATTAATAATAGAGTCCTTTAAAATATGGTAAAGCTGATAAAGACTAGAATGTTTCAAAATAAAAGTAGTTACAAACCATACTGTTGAATCCAGCAATAACTCATTCAACTGTATTAAAATACTCTTTGAATACACATTAAATTTTACTTAAATTATTCTAAAAACACAACTACGTAAATATTGCTATAACCTAATTTGAATTTAATATTAAAAAGGTATCTGAAACAATATCCAATATATACTAAATGGAACTTAAACTACATCATGATATATATGTTAAAACTTGATATTCAAAAGAATTCTTTGAAACTCTTTATTATATATCACCCAATTTGAAAGCCAAAAAAGTAAACAGTCAACACAATTAATCGAAAAGATCACCTAAAGCAAATGAGAAAAGCAGCAGCCTAGGGACAAAACACTGGAAATGAAGTGTAAATGAACCAGAAGCCTAAGAGAACATGAAAGAAATGGTCACTTGATTTGTAACTGAGTACACAGAGGCCAGGCTTAAAATGTTTAAGTGGGCACTGAGAATGTCAGAAGGAATAACGTGGAGCCACTGATGGCACTTAGTCAAGGAGCTACAAGGGCAGAAGTGCGCATTATAAAGAGTTTAACCTGGTAATAGTAAGTAGGATGGCTTAGAACCGAACAAATTATTAAAGAGGAGATTTAAATACAATGAATTTTTTGAGGTCCAAAGGAAAAAAAAGACTGTCAGATGAATTTGAACTTCTAAGTAAATTAATTGGGCTCATTTCTGTAGAATCTTGCATCTGTGACACATCTCTGTCTTTCTCCATATGCTGTTCTTTTAGCCTTGAACACTTTTCCTATGCCTTTTCTCTTCATTTATATAATTTATACTCATTTTACAAATTTCACTTTAAACTTCAGTTATTTCATTAACACTTTCTTCCAATCCTACCTCTAACCTCTAAACCTCTGGGATTCCAAAGCATCTTAGGATCCATAATAAAATATGTTATACTTGTCATAATTCTCCAGGAGAATGTGAATCTCATGGCAAGAATAATGTCTTTTAAAACCATATCCGTAGGACCTGGAAGTGTATGACACTAAATCCATGAATGAAGCAAGACTATCTACTGCGGAGTAAGGCAGGATAAGCATAATAAAGTCAGTGGTTTAGAGTAGAACAACTACAATGGGATTAGAAAGTTCAAGAGTAAAATACATGGTCTACAAAGAGAAAAAAAGGGTCCTCAGAAGATGAAATAGCATGGCTCTGCGGTGTCCATATTTACTACAATCTAATCATGTTTCTCTAATAACGATCACCACAAGCGCAAGAGAATTATCCATGAAATACTTGGCAGCAAGAATTACCCAAGAGTAGAAGGTAGAAAAATAGTAGAAGGCCAAACAGTTTCTAAGTAATATCTATTACAAACTTTTAAAGGGATTGATAGTAGGGGTTCAAAGATGGCCAACAGCAAGTAAAGTCAGAACCTGAGTAAGGAAAACTCTTGGTTTAAGATAAGGGTCAAAATAAACCAGGTGTAAATGAGCAAACAATATGGGTGAAAAAATATTAAGCTGGGATCCAATAATGAAATTTCACAGTTTCAAATTTTTAAAAGTCAATAGTTTCGAGTGATAATGAGGTCCAAAACATGATTTGAAGCCAAGAGGACAAGAAAGTCAGAGGACTTAAGAATGAGAAGTACAATGCTAGGCTGTTAGAAGGAAGATAGTCATGTTTCACTGAAGGAGTGGCAGAGGGATTGAGAAAGGCAGAATAACGTTTTGGAGGTAGAAAGTCGGAACTGTGGAATAGTATGGACTTTAAAGAGGAGAAGTTGTTTGAATGAAAGGTAGGAAAACAAGGTTTTGAGAATTAAGAGTATGGAAGTCCCTGCATTACTTGGCAGCGTTAGGAAGGATGATTTGTTCGCAGGAGAAAGGTAAGTTACAATTAGTAAAAGAAGGTAGAAAGGGTTTAGAGATGAACTTTAAAGACACAAGGCAGCTCATTTACAACAGAACGAAGGTTTCAAAGATCTGAGAGGTAGGAGTTAGCAGAGTCACAAACTGGAGTAAAATAGGCCTAGAGTTAATACTTGCTATGTGCCACTATTATGTTCTCATTTAACTCCTCAATAATCTTGATAGGTGATTATCAACTCTATTTCATTGTATAACTTGAGGCTCAGGGGTGCAGAGTAACTTTCTCAAAGTTTCATAGCAATGCAGTGGCAAAAAATGCATATGAACCTCGCCTCAGTGTGATGTACTCTAAAGCCCATGCTCCTGGATCATTCCACTATTTTTTTCTCTATATTTGCATAAGGCTTTTCCCCTTTCAGATGACAACCTGTAAATTACAGCATCTAGAAAATCAAGTTGTTATCATTTACCAGATGCTAGTTGATTCACTGTAGCCCACTACAGCATGACAGCCTAATGCTTTAGCATGTGATTTTATTTCTTGTCTGATTTCTGCCCACCACGCATCTCGAGTTTCTGGTTCATCTGAAAAATAAATTTTACATCAGTTCACTACTCAATAGCACATGTCTAAATGAACAAGAAATGTTTAAAATAAACATATTCTGGGAGGCAAAGAATTACTGTTTTACAAATTTTGAAACATCATATATTTAAAATGCTACTTCTCCAAAAGCTTAACACTTTAGTTTAATGCTACTTCTCAAAAAGTTTAACATTTTAAACTTGATTGCTAAAAAATAAACCATCTAGTTCTATTTACTTTATTACTTTAAGGGACATCTATAGAAACGTATTTTATTCGGTACAACTTAAAATGTAGACCCAGACTTTCCAGATTCTAATCTTAAACTGAGAGTATATCCTATATCTCACCTCGCTGAGAATACGCGTTATGAGTCATAGTCATAAATTTAATTTAAATTCTGATTTCATTTTTTATAACCCAATATATTCTGGGTTCTTTCCAAGGCAAAGAAAGATTGGTTGATGTTAAAAAAGAGAAAGTTATCTATAGCCATCTTAAAGCAAAGTGACGAGAAACAAAGGGACTAGCCAATTCAAAATAAAACAATACACTTAAAGAGTTAATACAAATAATTTGGCTAATGTATACCAGAACAAATTTCAGATAGAAAACTATAATTTCATGTATGGCTCTGTAATTAAGAAAATGCCTTAGAATCACAGAACTGTATTTTAATACCATAGAGGAGTCCAATATTGATTGTAATGGAGCATTATAAATGGGGCATCTGTCACACATACTTCCTAATCACTTGCAGTCAGCTGCAAACTACTGGTGAATAGCAGCTGTGAATTATAGTAACTTTTTATGTCAAAGGTGTCAAAAACAGAAACAGTCTATAAACAGTATATCCTAATTTGTTTCTTTTTGTTGCCAATTCCATTTGGGAACAATTTAAAATAGAAAAACCTCAACCAACTATAAATAGGATGCTAAATTCCTACTGTAAATTTTCTATAAAAAGGCACTATTAAAGCTAAAAATCAAATAATCCCAAAACTCTAATTCTTAATTTTGGTGTAAATCGTTTTCAAAGTATGTTTTAAAAATAAGGAGAATAAGTAGAATTATACTCACTAGTAAAATACTGAAGACAGCAAAGTAAAGAAAAATTAAAAGGTTTATTTTAGCTCACATTTCTATGATGTAATTTTGATTCCTCCACAGGGAGGTGTTCAGCAAAAAGAAGAAATGAAGAGATAAAAGCCAGAACTACAAATGATTCCAGCCAGTTCTTGAATTAAAGTTTTGGTAAGACAGAGCTACCCTAAAACTTTTTCAGAAGAAAAGAAAGAAATGCAGACTCCAGGAAACTGAGGAAAGGATCAAAGTATGAGATAAAATAAAGAAGGAAGAGAAATAGAAAAGACTACGATATGGTGTTAGCAATCAACATTATGAAGTAAATGCGAGACAATTAGGTGGCCTTATTTTGCACATACACTATTATGTTAAAGAATTTCTTCATATTCCTAACTGAAATGCAGACATTAACAGCACAAATACACTTTTTAAGTCCATTCTCTCTTTTTCTTTTAAGACATACATGTTTCTAGACCAGTTTGGATATCTATTTAATATCATCCTTTCCTAACAGGGAATTTTTATATCATAAGACAAATTATTACTTAAGTAGTTGCTAAATCTATCAACTTATTTGATTCTTTGAAAACAGATATCACAAATAATATATTTATCAGTTTAGAAAATAATTATTTTTCTGAAAAACCATGTAAAATAAAGTCTTAACTTTTCTTAAATCCACTAGTAAGGCCTGCTTTTTACTTTTTAAATCATTCTGGAAGTTTAAAATATTGCTTGCTAAAATAATTGTATACTACATTTTTAAAAAATAGATTTTCTCACATTACACATGCCTATATCTATGCTACAAATAATACATGGTAGCTTTTCTCTTTTAAAATGAATTTTACAAGAAGTAATCCATGACATTGTTTTTTAAATTAATGAAAAATGGAGGAAGCCACTTAGTTTAAGTTCAATATTATTTACTTAAAAATAGCCAGCATGTCTAAATGGAAAAGTATGTAATAATAATTACTATGAGATACATGTAATCACATAGAATACAAAGTTTATTTACATCAAACTTACCTTGGTATAACACATAAAATAATCAGATAATTAAACCAAACACTATGAAAGAATAGGTGGCTGATTAAAAAAAAAAAAAAAAAAGCTGAATGCAGCACAAGTGGAGCATTCATATTCTTCTGACAAGGTTACAAGCAGCCTTTATTCTGACACACGAGCCACACAGTTGCACATGGGGATGCCATTGTTGTATTTACTTACAAGTTTAATAAAAGCTAAAGAGTTACATAACATGGGAGCTAAGGAAGCAAATGGCATATGTCCACACTCCAAAGAATTTCTTAAATTTGGTTTTTGGCTAAAGCAAAAGCTCAAAGAACAAAGGGTTTTGCAAAGCAGATTCAGCAGACAGGAGCCAGAAACAGTGGATATTTTGGCGCATGCTTGGATCAGGTGACAGTACAGACTGAAAACTATGGCAGCTCACTGAAATGGTTACAGAAAGTAATGGCCCTAGGTTCTAGGTGAAAGCAAGGCAAGCATACAGTAGGGAGCACTTAATCACAAACTAGTAATTGGATTAACAATAATTATCTATAACTATAAGCAAAAAGCCAAAGGATGAATTTTTTGGTTATTAAATTTAGGGATTATTTAATTAAAATAAAATTAAGGTTAATTTATTTAATATTAAAGAAAAATTTTAACTTATCTTCAACACCTACATCTTATGCCAGAGATGAGCCAGAGAAAATTCAAGTAGTAATTATGATTTACCCTAACTTATTACAACTGAAAATTCAGAAATACCATAGTATTTAATCTTATAACGGAATTTTGAAAGCTTAAAAACTGCTAACTATATCTTATAGGAAACACACTAGTGAATTTGAATTGTTTTATTCATCCTACATAAGTCAAAATTGAGGATCTACCATACTTATATAAAAGGCAAAAGGGTCTGGCTTAAAAATTTATGGCAACTATACATGACAGACATGAAACTGGATAAAATTTAGTCATTTGGAAGATATACAGTTAAGATGTGAGGGTCACAACTGATAACATTTCAGAGGTGTTAAGAAAAAAATACCTTCACGTTAAATACCACGCTCCTCCCAAATCTATAGTATTTATAATTATGAAGATATAATTTTAGGAGTATTTATAATTTACTTATAAAAATTATATTTCATACTATTTTATGTTTTTCTTCTATGGGTCAAAACTCTTCATAGAAAATATCACAAATCTTTTAATATGTCCTTTTAATGGTAGGCATGAACTGAGCTCTAGATTAGTACTTCACCGATGCCTCTTTTAGGGGTAATGTCTGCATACTTGGGTTGACATTGACATCATAAGCAATTCATTTTACTAATGTTACTTTTCTAGTGTATGGCCATAGCTTGATATCTTGCCATCTTTTTAGCATTTTATTTTGTTTCTGAAATGCAGGTGAATCTGGTAAAGATTCCTAAAATAACAAAAATCGTTTATATCTCAGAAAGTAAAGAAGTGAACAACTCTACGTAATATGCCTTTATCAAACTCAATCTCTGTGAGATTTTAGGCAATCACACACTTTCAACTAAGAAATACCAAGTACCTAAAGTGTTAAACTTAGTTCTATTTTTACATAGCTCTAGAAAAGAATAACTCTGCCCTTAAGAATCTTTTAATCTGTTTGAAAGGAAAAAGGAAATTTTTGAAATGAATAACAAGAGATAAACCATTAAGTAGGATCAAATAAAGGTGTGTAATACAATGATATTCTACCTTGTTAATAGACAGCACAAAAAGCTACATTCTCAAAACAATCTTTGAAGAGAGATTTCTCCTAACGAAACTGAAAGTACAGAGTTTAGGGTCAAGGGAGTATACAACCTCAAACTGGGTGAAGATTCAGTACCAGACCAATAGAAAGATTCTTATTACATAGGGAGTGATGTGCAAATTCAGAGCAAACATCAAGATGTAGTAATTTGGGATGTTAGGATGGCAGCTGAGATATAATTCGTATTGGACCAAACTGGAGTTCTTTATTATTTGTTTAAAAAAACAGATATGTAATCTCTTTATTTGTAAAATTTCACTCTTTACATATATATAAATGTAACTAGAAACAAGTTACATTATGTTACATTATATATGCAGAAAATAATATATTACATTTACACGTTACATTATAATAATGTAATGAATATCCAGTTATAGTTTGTATATATGTAAAGAGCAAAATTTCACAATTAAAAAGATTACATATCTGATTTTTTTATAGATAGTAAAGAGTAGGTAGTAATATCCAGTTATATTATATAGAGAAAATTATATGTATATTTATGTCACTTTACATATAAAAAGTTCACATAGCATACATGCTATATTTATGCCTTCTTGAATTCTATATAGCAACATTCTGAAAACCTTATTAAAATACTAAAAAATAAAAGCTGCTTAACTATTTCAGGCTTAGTTAACACATCTGCTCATGTGTACCTCTCAGACGTAGTAAAAAAAATAAGTGCTGAGATCATCATTGAATTCAAGTTCCAGGAAAGTCTATCTTCATTTAACTAATACACACACAACACACACACACACACACACACACACACACACGCACACACCAAAAGAGTATGAGAAATAGCCTACACCAGGTATGTAAATAGAATGTTTGCCTAGCTGAAAAATCGTGTTCCCAATCCCCAATACTGTGCTCAATATATGGCAGGCACTCCATGAATATCCACTGAATAAAAGGCTATTACTTAAAACTAAAAACAAAATTTGAATGACTGGACTAATAGTGTATATTCCATAAATATTTCCTTAAATATCACCTGACTCAGTACTTTTCAAACAATTATATAACTACTTTATATTTCTTCTTGTCACATCCTGAAACAAATACCTAAACTGACATTCATCCATACAAAGAAAATAACAAATTTTCCTCAACTACACTAAAACTACTATGAAGTGAAGTTATTTGTGTGATCTGTTTAAAAATACTTCTAGTGGTAAACTCTTCTGAAAGAAAAAAAGATCACAGCCATTCAAGAAACAATAAACTAGGACTATTAAAATTTGCTCTTAAAGAACTTTTTAAAACTCAACTTTCAAATAGACTTGAATGTGGGATAATCATGATCTATATTTCTCTCACTCTCAGCTAAAAATTGCCAAAAGCCTATAAACTCGCCACATTCTACTGATTATCAAGTCTTGCTCGTTTTACATCCTAAATATTTTAGAAATTTACAGTTAAGAGTTTAAGGCCTGAAGACAGAGAATTAAGGTTCAATTGTCATTTGGCCACTTTGCATTGTATCTTGGAAAAATTGCTATGTTGCATTTTGTTCATATATTAAATGAGAATAGTTCCTACCTCAGTCAAAGTTGTATTTTGAAGATTAAATGACCTACCACCATAAAGAACTTAGAAGAGTACCTGGCACACAGTAAGTGTTCTATAAACTTTAGCTCTCCGATCGCCACTGAATACAGTCTGCTAACTGGTTTCCCTGCTTCTGGTCTTGCTGCCTTTATATCCCTTCTCCATCCTACAGTCAATGATGTAACACAAATGTAACCATTGGTTACCCTCTCTTATTCCTATGTTCCCCTGTTCCTAGCATGTCACCCACAAGATTTGAAAATGCTGCATCTTCCTTCCTAGTACCAAGATTCATCTTGTCTTTCTCAAGGTCTGTTACCAGGCCAGAAACATAAGAAGCAAGATTTAAAAAAATAGTAATAATTTTTAAATAAATTCTCAGATATTGAGTTCCCTTCTTCCTGCTCTATAAAAATATTTTCTATCACAAACTAAGATAGCAAAGCAGAGAAAGGAGACATAAAAAAAAAAAAAAGCAAAGCTAAACTAAGACATTTTGTACTCAGTGGGAAACAACTTAAGTATCAAGTAACTAACATTATCAAATGAGTACTGGCTAGGATATTATTTTACAAATGATGGAAGTTTCAGAACTACAGTCAAAGGATGTATATTAACATGGCTCCAAGTACACTATATGAAATATAAATTTATGTGAATCTCTTATATAGTCTTCAAAAACTGAGCTCCAGAACTATCTCTATAAGCTTCCTGGCTACACAGAGTTAATCATGCCTTCCTTCCTATTTAACACTGTAGTACCACAGCACACAGAAAACCACTTACATATTATTCTATCCTCCCAGAATATGAGCTTTGTAAAAATAGGAGGACTGCCATCTTTGCACATCTATTATCTAGCAAACTGCATGGCATAAAATATATTCTAGTAAATGGTTACATGACATAACATATTTCATGAACTATTATTGTGTAATATAAATGTTTTATCCCGACATTTTAAGGCTTGTGAAATAAGAATGTCTAATAATTGATAAGTATATTTAATATGATAGTGTTTCTTTCCTTTTGCTCTTGGAAGGCTATAATTAAACTGATGATACATCATATAATACATGGTATCAGAGAATCCAGGAAACACAGTATGAACAATTTCTAGCATTAATTAAAACAAACAAACGAAAGAAAACAGTGTATGGCCATGCTACCCTGAACGAGTCTGATTCCATCTGATCTTGGAAGCTAAGTAGGGTCATGCCTGGTTAGTACTTGGATGGGAGACTACCTAGGAAGACCAGGTGCTGTAGGCATAAAAAAATAAAAAATAAGGCATTATAAACTGACAAAGTCCTTGCAATCTGTGAGGTCAACCAAAGGTTGCTTCATCTAAAAAATAAAAATAAATAAAAAATAAAAATAAATAAATCAAAAACCATACCAAAAATTAGTTTTCTCATTGACATGGTTAATACTTGATTCACTATGGCAATACAGGACAGCAATATTCCCTAATTACAGAGAAGAATACATGAATAATTTGAATATATTTACCAAATGTCACTTTTTTTTTCAGAATTATCAAGTTATTTTTCCTAAACACCAAAATCAGCCTGATTTCTGAATGTGTACCAGACGTTACCATAACAGTTCTAATTCCTCAATCAAAAGCATACAACTATGAGAACATTAAATTGACAGTCATCTTTTATGTTCTTTGAATATTCTATAACTTATAGTCATCTCTGTTTTATCATACACTTACTGCCTACTAGACTTTATTTTAAATGATGGCAAGATATACTGATCCCTTAATCATGTTTCTCCTTGACAAATTCTGTCACTCTGCTTACACGAGACAAGGTCTTTATTATGCTATAAGACTTAACTTTTGCCTTTTCCATTTTTGAGAACTGTTCTATCATCTGACTAACATAAATCTCACCCTAAACATATTTGCCCTGACAAGATTCGGCTCCTTAAATTATTAATGATCAATCCGCTCTCAGTGTTCTTACATAGCAAGCCTTTTTCTCTTGACACTACACTTAATCTGCCTAATGTTTGAAAAATATATTCTTATTTTTATTAAACTAATCCACCAGGGTATTTTTAATTTCTTGCTAAAAACCAAGTATACAGCATTACATTAAAAATGATTATTTTACTTATAATCAATGTGAGAACAGTATGCTGGCAAAAGTTGGATAGAAAATAGAGATAATTTCCCTAAAGATTTACCAGTTGGTGTCAGTCTACGACTGCAACAACTGGACCTAATCAGCTTATTTACTAGACTGCATTTAGGTAAATCTGCATGATAAACGAGTTACTTCATAGTCAAACATGCGTTACTTACATCAGAACTTACATCCTGGACTCCTAAGAACAAAAAAAGTTTACAATATTGAAAAGATTATGGGATATTATCTAAAATGCTGAGACTCTGGATGTTTCTGGTTTTGTTTTTCTATAAATATATTTTCTGACACAAAGCTGAAAGGTTCTTTAGGTAAAATAACAGCTTCTGATGCTGAATCAAGATGGTTCTATTATTTAATTCTAATATGTAAATGACAAAAATTTCAATATTTGTATTATTGAGAATATGCTTTTACCAAAAAGAAAATTAACTAGCTTTGACTCTAAACCACATCACCAGCTGTAAAGTTAACTTAGTTCAGTTTCTTTAAAAGCTATAAACAATATCCATATGTAAAATTACTTAAAAAAATTACATTCTCACGTGGAAGAGGAAGGAGGAAAGCTTATGAAAGCTGTTAATCCCCTCAAAATCTGTTCTTACTCAATAGATTTTGGAACACTTCTAAAATTATAAATAAAATGCTAATAGTTACACTTTTATTGTATTTATAGAATGCTAAATATATTCAAATCTGAACTGGTTTAAATATATTTTAATATTATCAAGTCATTTAATATTTATATTTAACAATTTGTTTCCTTAATCATTAAGCTAATTCCTTTGTCATTTATCTCATAGGAAAAAACTGTTGAAAACATAATAAATATAATTTAAAATCATCATTCTCAAAGTTAATCACTTAACAAAATAACTTATGGTATTTCTATGGTTTTGATTAATTCATTTGAGTTAACACATTTTTATATTTGCATTTCCATGGAAATTACAAGTTATAACATATACATTGAAGAATGTATCTGCATAACTGAATTGATATTAAACCTATTTAATCTAGAACATTTCTAAAAACTTCACTGAGCTGCCATAATTTTTGTCAGCATATGTAGTACTGAATGACCATTAAAATACCTGAATTGAAACTATTCCAGTCTAGCAGTTTGTAAGATCTTGTGTTACCCATAATTCCGACAAAGGCTGAGTTCAAAACAGCAAATTAGTAGATCAGTTTTAGGTGCAGAATAGTAGGGAAAAAACATAAAACACTACAAACAAAACACAATTGACAACACCACTCGACAGGAACTGGAAAGACACAGACAGCAGAGTTAATAAGAAGTAGAAATAGAAAGAGAAGAAGGAGCATGCTATCATAATCTAACATTAACTAAAATCTAATTAAGATAATTACTTTGATTTTTAAAACCACCCCATTCTTTCTTTTGTTATGTAATCCTGTTTGCTTAATATTTAACAAAGGAGAAAGTCCTAGAAGCAATAACTTCAAAATAATAATCCATAGAATTAGCAGGTGGTAGTGGTTTTAAAATAAGTTTTTTCTTCTACACTCAGTGTGAAATGCAAATTTCCAATGTTCACTAGTGAAAAAAATAGCTGCAAGATTCATTTGAGAGTACAAATACAGCACTTTTAATATTAGCACATGCATCTCAATCTACCCAAAGTTTCTCTCAGCAGACTAACTCAGTGTCATAAAATTAATACTTCATCATTATGTATTATGTAGTGCTCCTTATGTAGACACTAATCTAAAGTTTTGTTTTAACATTCAGCTTTTTTCAACAAATAAAAATACTGTTCATAAATAATTATTTAAGGGGTCTGAAGACTAATAAAATGTTCTTAAAATGTTCTTTTTTAATGCATAATATGAAAAGCAATCCAAAGAATGTCATATTTATATCAAAATAATATAATATTGGAACCATTCAAATATATAATTGATTTGTATTTAACTGAAAATAAAACAAAATTAAAATTTAACATATATCATTAAAAGCATTTATAAGTATATGCCCATAATTGTTTGGGAAACAGTCCATTAGTAACTGAGAATTTCCACATGGGAATTGAAAACATTTCTGAAAGGGAAAGAAAGGAAGAGGATGGATAAGCTGGTAATTGTAATACACAAAATGTATCCTGTAGTAAGGATTTCTATTTTCTTCCCTGAGCCTGGATTCTTACATTTCTTACACAGCTAGAACAAATTGGCAAGTATGATAAACCTCATAAAGCAGTTTTTTTGTAAAAAGTTTTATGATTGTAAATACAGCTCTCTATTTAAACTTATTTATGTAACCTTCCTTTGTTCTCCCAGACTCTACAGCTTACTCAGAGTACATGGAAGCAACAATAAAATCAAAATGTTTTCAGTAAACTGAAGATATCACTAATAATTGAAAAATTCCTGAAACTATTTTTGAAGTTATTATATCAGTAGGTGCCGTCTATCAAAATATTTGAGTCAGCAATTCACGGGAACTCAGGTAACTAACTTTGGGTCACATAGCCAATGTCAGGTATCTTAACCCTATACTTCCTTGCACTTTCCAAATAATTCAAGTTCCTAAACACAGAAATATGGAACTTAGCATAGTCTTCAAGGTCTCAATACATTAGGCTGGCATCAGTCTACATTTGCCTTTAATTATTGCATAATATATAAATACTACAGGAAGAAAAGACCTTTAATTGACCAGAAAAATAAGAAATAGGGGAGGGGGATAAACCATAGAGGAAAAAGAGAAGACTGATGCTTAAAAAATGTATTTGCTCAGCCTCAGAGTAAAATAATCCTAGCTAGTATTGCTTTTCTGAAATCTTGCTCAGGATCTAGAAAAATTTCATTCTTTTCTCTATAATTATTAACGCAAATGACATTAAACCACAGGGCACAGATTAATTTTTTTAATTTTTAAAGAATGTTTTGCATACAATAATCTCAAAGCATTTTACTCTTTTTGTAACTGTCAGTGCAAACCTCAGGAAGAGGTTATTAGAAGTAACAATTTATAATTTTCAAAAATTTATATGTTTATACGCCAAATAAAAATGCTAATATAATTTCAGGTTTAAGGCATGTCATTAAAATAAGTGACTTAAGCAAGTTATATTGGGTATCGCATCAATGAGAGATGCAAGAACACGTTCCATATAAAAAAGTTCCTACCACAATTATCATGCTTATTTTAGTTTTAGAAAAATCACCAAAGCATTTCTAATCCAAGGGCCTAAAATTACTAGGACTTTCTTATTTTATAACCACGGCCCCATATTTTAAAGAAGTAAGCTACTATTCTTGTTTGCTTATATAGAACAAATAGCTACGTAAAAGAAACCGAGGAATCAGACAGTAGCTGCTTTTTCATTAAATCTTAAATACTCTACACAATGTTTACAATTATATTTTAAAAGAATACTTTTTTTAAGAATAAAGAAATGACTTGAATAATCTATAGTATTGCTAGCGAAAAGAATTAACACCTTAGGGACAATGGTCAAATTGTAAATTGCTACCTGCCTGGGTCAAAGAAAACAGCTGACTAAAAAGTCACTTAAGGATTCCCTCAAAGAGACATCCTGACCAAAAATGAATCAAGATTTGTCCGTTTTGTATAAAAAATTAACTAAATTATACTTATACTTAGTTTGATTATTTTTAATTAAGATGACTGCAAATATTTTAAAGCAACATGTGTCAGTTTATACTTTTTCGTTTCTCTTTCAGATACATTTGGCTTAAAAAACATTATAAAAATCACTTCAATAATTATAATCTAAGTAAACGAAACACTGAAAATAAACTTTTAAAGAACATACCAGGATTGTGGATACGATCCAAAAGCTTCACAGAGCGTGCACTAACAACTCCCCCAACATGCACAAGAAATCCAGGAGGAAACGCCGTCAGAGTAAAAAATGGAAATTCCTAGTAGAAAGAATGGGGGGAAAACAGAACTGACCATATGTAAAATACAAAATTTGCTTGTTGATACAAAATTTATCATGGAGAACTGAATTCTATACCTTAACAAAAGGCTACCGATTATACATTACACATGCTTTGTAATTAAGTTTCCTTGGATGTTTTAGAGTTTCAAATTCATTTTCCCATATATATCATATTATACAGAATCTAATCTTTTTATCAATTTTCAATGAGAAAAATGCTCTGAGTTCCAATTTGAGAAACTTAAACACTCATTTCCTTCCTATCAATTTCCTACTCTGATGTAACTGCAATGAGATGAAGGGATTCCCCAGCTCCTCAGTGGGGTGGACTCTCCCCTACTCACATGCATACCCAATCCCAGGCTACTGGTAAAGACTCTGAAGATCTAGAGCAAGAGATCCAAAAGAATGTGGGACTGAGGGAGGGGGGAGTGAAGGGATGACCTTATGAGATAAGAGATACATAGAAAGGTGAAGATATGGGAAATATCAAGTTGAGGTGGGTAGAGAATCATTACGTGAGATTACTTACACTGTCAACACCAGGGCAGCAGGAGAAAATGTAAGGTCATAAATGTATATTAAAGAAAGGGGAGAGGTATGTAGATGACAATAAGGGAGGCAATACAATTCTATTTGTTCTTGAAGCTTTATTCTCCCCTTCTCTCTCAAGGACATCAATTCTCCTCGTCAATTTAGAGACAAAGAGAAGCATACAAAAGAGAAATGGTAGAGAAAGGAAATTCATTGAAATGGAACCCAGGAAGAAAGGGAGCTCCTGTAGCTGCCCCAATATAGAGATCTCTCACATTATACACATATTGGATGTGTCAGGGAAACTAAATATTTGACTTGCCTGGATGCAAGATTAATGTAGCTCACTTAACCAGAAGTCACTTACCAGTAGCCTCAGCTATTTGGAACCTAGCTGATAATTGAAAAATAAACAAAATAGGGCTCTGAACAGTAAAAACAACTGCTACAGTTCTAAGTACTAAAGTTTATATATTTTATTCATAAGAGATCCTCACAGATCATAGTCATACTAAGGCTTATAGTAATTATATATATATATATATATAAAACTTTAGGGACATATTCTAAAATCAGTATCTTTTTTTTTCTTTTTTTTTTTTTCCTAGACCACGGTAGATTAAATGAAGCAAATAAAAGCCAGGAGACAAAGAGATACAGGATATGATTAAAAGCAGGTACATTGAAAGCAGCAAGATTACTGACTGGAGAATACAAACTTAAAGCATGAAGAATATGAACTCACTAAAGCATAGTTCACAAAGCATGGCCACTTGGAGTCATTCAGCACAAAGGCAAACAGTCCTGCAACCTCAGTAACCCAGGAAGATATCGTATAAAATATGTGTGTATGTGGGTTTATATACACACACACATATTTAGATATTAATTCAGTTAGAATTTTAAAATAATCTTTAAATTAATAAGAGCAAGAAAACCTAAGCTATGTGAAAAAAAAAAAAAAGAGTAAAAAAAACAGTCTGTAGAAGTGGGTTGCTTTGGTCCAGCTGACAGGCAGAGGAAAAGGAAGAGAAGAGAGAAGACAGAAGAGAAATTTCACTTAAATGTATTATAAAATGTTTAGTCAAAATGCCTCCTTACTGCCATCTGAATTTTCTTAATGTAAGTTTTAAATGAAGAATGTACAGGTAAGCTTATGTTATTAGAAACTTTAGTATTTTACCTAATAAGATAAATCTTAAATTTTTTTTAAATTTTAGCAATACTAAAGTTTTTTAATTTCCTCAAAATTCTGAGGCATAAAATAAAATCACACTTTATATTTACTCTTTATATTTAAACATTTTAAATATTCTGGACAAGAGACATTGAAAATAACGTTTTTATAAGCTAAATGGAAAGTAATACTCCCTTCTAAAACTACCATAAATTCAACTGGATAAATTCACATATTGAAAAAAGATCTGTATATAAGACTTTAGATTAAGTATGCAAAAAAATGAACCTAAATGATTTCTCTATTTGGGATTGACTCTGTATCTCAAAATTTTAGAAGATGGGATAAAGCGATGAGAAGGAAAGGATCATACTAGAGTGGTCATAGCAGAAAAAGTAAGAGAATAGAGGCCCAAAGAGGCAGAGGCCCATTCTGTCAACTTAACCTCTGTCCTACATGTCCCCAGTTAGTCCAATCAGCACATCCATTCACTTTAACACAAAAAATTTAACCCAAATAAAAGTGGCAGTTATTTCACCAAAACTACATCTTCAAACAACCTTCTCAGAAGAGCTATGCTGATACCTACAGCCAAATGTGAAACACCTATCATCACCATCATCCTCCCCAGTGACTACTATGGAGTGCTTACAAGGCAGCAGCCCTTTGCAAAGTACCTTAAAACTACGCTTTAAAACTTTCCCATATCCTGTGAGGGAGGCACTATTATCTCCACTTTTTTTAAGTGAAAATTGAGTTTGAGACAGACTAGATTCTTTCTTAGTAACAAACCTTATCATCTGGCTTTTTGTCATTTCTGGTTAAAACACTAAGTTAAAAAGTTGATTTTAATTTCTGTTCTCTTATTATAGCTGATGAATTTATAAGTTCTCTTCCACTGAAAAGAACAGCTTCCTTAAGATCAGCCCAAGCATATCCCACTTTTAATGTTTAGATGAAAATTTTAGGAACTGTAGAAGACAAAGTCTCTGTGAAGCTCTTCTACTTAATGTGTCTTGCCCTGTGGTAACTAGATAAGACTTCATATGTTGATGCTTTGACATAAACCAAGTGCATACAGCATAAATCTATTTAGTAGCATGTGCTCAAGACAGGCTAGGTGAAAATTCTAAGAACACAAGGAGAGTATCATTTTTAAGATTTAAATAAGATTTTTTCTTAGAAGATGTTTAAATAGTTTATTTTTAATCAAATATTCTTTTTATTATTCCAAGAGATCAAAGTAACTTTCTAGATATAAAACTCCATGCCAGATTCCTACTATGATTTACTACATAATTTTACCTCTACTTCTAAAAAGATTAGAATTTATTAAAAGAGTTTGCTTTATATCAGTGCTTCTCCAGAGTGTGTTCCTCACTAACAGGTATTTAAATGAAAGATTCCATGGTAAAATATAATTAGGAAACACGAGGTTAAACTAAGTCAATTAGGTTTCTTTATTTAAGAAAAATATACATTCCAAAGTTAAGCATATCTCTTTAACTGGGGAGAATTCTTTATATTTCTGTATAAATTTGTCCCAAAACAAAGCCACACTGATGGCAGCCACAGATGAATAGGATGATAATGCTTTTTCTATTTACTTCATACACGGGGTAGAGAGGTAGTCTTATAAACTCAAGTAACTGTGACTTCAAGGTTAGCTTATGTAAATATATTACTAACTCAGATTTTACAAAGTTGTAAATGAAAACTATAGTTCTCTACATCTTTGCTGTTAATTCCATTAAGATTATCTAGTAATGTATGTCCAGCGTATTAATGTGTCCAAAATTTTAAGAATGTTTAAAGCATGTTTGAAAACAAATTTTATCCAAACTAAATCCAAAACAATTTTCATTGATTAGATTTCTTTCTTTTAAAGCTAGATGCTTTAATAAGTTTTTACTTAGTACAGAGCGTTAAGTCACAGGCACAACATACAGGCAAATTCTCATTATATCGAATATCAAGGCAACCCAAGTTTTTCTGTTCTTGTGAATTCTAGAATGATAATTAGGTTATAGGAAATATTCCCAGTGTGAGGGACTCTGTAGAGAATATAAAACTGGAGGAGGAGGTATAAGAGCATTCTAGACTAAGAAATGATAAGTAGACACACACCTTCACTCTGACCCTCTTTTCTCCATGGTTTTAGTCTTTCTCTATATTTGATTTCAGTGGATAATTTGAATGTTTAGGTGGGCTTTCTGGTGGCAGTAATCGCTATGCCTGCAAGCTGTGAGTGCAGCTGAAAGGCAATTGCTGCTTGATAGAGGATAAGACCAAGAAATGGGTACAGCTAAAGTCTCATCACTCTGCTTAGTTCACCTCTGCTCTCTTCAGCCTTGTCTAAAAGGCAAACAGTGCATTCACAGATATCTTCAGCACAAGGAAAGAAAGTCAAAAAAAAAAATTAATTGTATTGTTTATAATAATAGGATCTGAAAACCACTAGTATTCTTAAAAGCCAATCTTTAGAAAAGAAATACCTTTGTTTTATAAAATGCATCCTTTTTCAGGTATTTGTTATTTCATCTTTTTTTAAAATGCTAAT
Organism: Pteropus vampyrus; assembly: GCF_000151845.1. Lineage (NCBI taxonomy): Eukaryota > Metazoa > Chordata > Mammalia > Chiroptera > Pteropodidae > Pteropus > Pteropus vampyrus. The sequence goes on along the minus strand of NW_011889225.1, from coordinate 481,495 downwards.
GTAAAATAGAACTTGTAAAAAAATTCTATAAATGCTTATAACTTCCGATCAGACATAATGAGAGCTATGGAAATGTGCCTTAAAGTAATTGACATGACATATAAAATCATGCACTATATTAGTTAAGTAGGAAAAAAAATGAGCTTCATAGTGCTACTAAATTAAAAAAGAAACAAACTGCGTTATGAAAAGAAAACAAAAGCTGGCAACATTTGTTAAAAGCTTAAATAAAATTTAAATGATCAATATTAAAACTAGAAAAGCTACCAATACAAGAAATAAGCTCTCACGCATGTTCAGAAACATACCCGCCTTCTACAGAACCTATGAGGCGATCCTCCCTTAGCAATGAAGTTTATACAAAAATAAAAATAAAAAGAGAAAAATCATCCAAAAACTTTAACTATTCATTTTCCTATTTGACATATTTAATAAAATATTAAACTTACAATAAAAATATACTCACATACTGAATAACTACATTATTTATGTTAATCTGTATAAATATGAAATCTGTACATTTCTTATCCTTAGATTAGCCAGTAATAAAAACAATCTCAGCAAATAAATGTATAAATATACAAAAGAATTATTTTAATATAATAAAACTAAAATATTTTTCTAGAAAAATGTCCGATTTATTTTATATAACTTTAATGCAAAATTAGAAATGATTTCATCATTCAATGGTTATTTCCTAATGGACTATTTCTAATAAAAGACAGGAGAAAAGATAGTTGTAAAATTATTCCAAATTACAAGTAACTATTCATAAACAAATTACTTTGATTCCTTAAATACATATTGGACTTTGAAGTTACAATATTACAGGTACACAACCAAAATTAGTATGGAAAAGTACTAGTGGAAGCATGATAATAAAATCACATTGACAGTATAAGAATAAAGAATCTTGAGTGACTCTTACCCTCTGTTCCAGTGCTGACTGAGTCTGTTGTCTCAAAAGAGCTTTAAATGGCCCCCCTTCTTTTCCAGCACTACCACTTCCCATTCCTACAGAACATCAGTACATAAATAACCAAAAAACAACTATAGAAACATAAAGGTTAACTGCATTCATCTTCATAAATACCATGAGTCAAAATCTGTTAAAATGATCCAAACATTTAAAATATCTGAGATGGCAACTAATTAGCACATATTTTACCCTATTTTATTCAAAAAGTTTATTTGAAAAGCAAGATGTCAAAGTCCTATTGATCACAACTAGTTTTAGACTTAATTTGCTCTAAATTTTTTTAAATTATGTTAAAGTGTGGAATTTTTATATAACATTCAATTTTTAAAAGATGAGTTTTCTAGTCAATAATTATCAAGATAATACCAATTACTTATTATATTAATTTAAGAATAGCAAAAGAAATGAGAAATATTAAATGTTTATTTAAAAGTAAATACAGAAAGGGAAAGCACTAATCGTGCTGACTTAAAATATTCCAAAATCCTCTAAAGAGCATGAATTTTAGGCAATTTTGAAATATAGTGAAATCAATTTTCTGATAACTTCCCATTCCTAAACATTCATGACAAAACAATAATGATATCCGTTGTTTTCCACATTCGTTTGTAAAAATCAACATAATTTTTTTTACATAACTAAAAATCACAGACACATAATAGACACATCACAAATGTATAATTATGGATGAAAGAATTATATTTCCCAAGCTCTTAGGTGTATTTTTTAAGGGCTTAATTTTAAATTTCTTTCCCTACCTTACTTTATTCTTTTGATAATACCAATAGACCAACCATGGTCAGAGAATTATAGAAAGCAAGGGACAGGTGAGAAGCCAATTCTCTACAGAATAGAGTTAAAAGTTCAATCCCACCCTTTCAAACTGAAGATACAATGGTCAGATTTACTATAATAACTTAAAAATGTAATTAATTTACTTTTACATTTTTAGCTGTTCTTGGATAAGGAAACAAGATTAGCATATGTATAGTCCCATTCTGTTATTTAAAAAATAAAAAAGTAAATATACTTTTCTTGCAGTAACCTAAACATGATTTTGAGACTATACAATACTAAACATATAAATGAAACTAAGATCTTTATATGAAGCATATTGAAAGCCATAAAATAAAATGTAATTTTATAGAGATAAATGAAATATCGGAAAATACAGCAGAATAATTTGAAAATTAAAGCAATGGACAGAAAAAAATAATGAAAGAATATTACCAAAATGAGACTTAAACTGATTCAAACAGAATAATTTATTAATGTAACCATATGGTTTAGCAACATGATGGTACAGGTCCAATGTGAATAGAGTTGGTGTAAAGGGAAAGAAAGTAAAGCGTCTAAAACACAAACTCGAGTAATGACAACCTAATAATTTTGGAAACATGCATATCTATGTCCTTAGTCATAAAACTTTTTTAACATATAAAATAATTTTAGCAGAATATTCATAATTATCCATCAAGTAATCCTCAATCATGTCCTCATGATAGTTCCAATCATTTAAATCTGTCTGCCAATAAGAAAAATAAGAAGTACATCCTGTGTAAAAATACCCACTACTTCTTTGTAGTATGAAATAATTTTTTTCAAAGATGATTCAAAATAAAGGGATTAAAAGCTGACATAATGTGATCCTACCAGAAGCAGCCAGGAACAGCTCTTCACTGAAAGAAACACTTTTCCTCAGAACTGGGCTGACAAGGCTAGAATGATGAGGGGGAAGGCTAGATTCCGAGAGGAGGAGACAGGACTTTTTAAGATGAAGGGACCCACAAGAGAAAAAGGGGGAGCTGGGACACAGGTAAATCCTAGGCCCCTGTGGGTAAGGTGCTGTGGAGGAAAGTAGCAGAGAAAAGATGCAGATTCAGAAGATGATCAGAAAATGCAGGATAAGGAAAGCAATGATGAAGCAAAACATAACAGTAAAAATGAATTTTAAAATGCATACACAAATTACACTAAGCATATAAAGTCATTAGCAAGACCATCTATCCAAGGTAATATAAATAAAAGGCATAGTCTAAACCTTAACAAAACCTTTACAAACTTTACATTTATTAAAATTTTTTAAACCACTAATATAAGATTTTACGCCATTCTAATCACTTTTAGTTGATTTCTTAAAAACACTTAAATTGCCTGCCCTTTTTTGTTAAGAATGTGTAAGGTTAAAACATATCACATCTTTCAAATTTGTAAATTTGTAAACTTATTGCCTCAAATGTAAACACTAATTTAAAGTGGTAAAGCACAGTTCTTCGAATGTTCCTAAAACGTATCCCTTATGAGTTTTTAAACTGAATACTCACACACACACAAAAATCAAACAGTACCACTTTAAGCAGTTGCCATTATTAATTTTAAATAAAATATTAACTTCTTTCTAATTTCAAGATGTATGTTAATACTTTTCCCTCTAAAATTTTATCTGTTCAAATCTGACCATAGTACTGCTTGCATTTACAAAGATCTGAGTACATAAGAGCCAAATAACCTCTGGATCTCAAAAACTATACATGGTTAAAATCCGAATTTTTAGTAAAAATTAGCCTGAGTTAGGTGTCAAATCAATATCCTATTAATAGCATTCTAAAATTCTGCTGTGACTAGTTGAGTACTTGGGAAAAAATATGGAGGGAAAAAAACCCTGTAAAATGTCAAAAAATAGAATTTATTAGAAATAAATCAATGTGAAAATTTTTTTTTAGGCAAGGCAACCCTTGGTTGACCTCATAGATTGCAAGAACCTTGTCAGCTTACAATCCCTTATTTTTTATTTTTTACGTCTATAGCACCTGGTCTTCCTAGGTGGTTTCTCATCCAAGTACTAACTAGACCTGACTCTGCTTAGCTTCTGAGATCAGACGGGATTGGGCTTGTTCAGGGTAGCATGGCCACAGACTGAATTTTTTAAAAACAAGACCTATCTGAAAAACAGGTGATAGCTTTAACTACCAATGGAAAAAACAACTTCCTCAATCTAGGGTTTATTAACTTTATTTTTGGCTCCCCAGTTTACATATTATAAATCAATCATAATCAGCTTATCTATTCTATTTCTCAAGAGACTGATTTTTTTGTATAGGTAAATCGGAAGGCAGAGAGTCATGAAATACATGCTGAATTAGTTTCAGAAATTTTAGAACAATCATAATTTTGTCATTTTAAATCTCCACAAGAAATGAGAATGCTCTTTGGAGTATTTGAAAATTTTCAGGGACTCATGATAAAGCCCAAGGCCTAAAAATGACTAATATCCTACAAATATGCTATTGAGGTTGCAAATAATTATAGGCAAAAGAAAATTATTTATTTGGAGGTAGCTTATAAATATAGAAATACATGGAATAATAACCTCATAAATGAATTTTTAAAAACTAAAAATGCAGAGCTAGGAAACAAAATGCAAAACAATTTTCATTTGATAGTACAACTGACTACTTACTAGAAAGCTAAGAGAAGAGCTTCAGTTAATTTATTACTTGACAATCTTCTTTAGGCTTGGCCTTTATGATGAATTTTTAAAAAAGAAATAGAAAGACCAAAGAAATACTTTCAAAAATGTATCTGTGGTATGGCAAAGAAAAGTAAAGATAAGAATATATGAAAGTGGCCTGGAATATACAAATAAACAGCCAATGGGCAGAGCTTCAAAAATATTTTTAAGAAAACTTATTCTTCAAATACTACATTAAGTCTTTCTTGTTTTGATTGTCATAAATTCAAGGCCAGAATCTCATTCTTTATTAAAAAAAAAAAAGAAATGAAAACCCACTAAAATTTGAATGGTTCCACTTTATGACGTGACTACAGTTAAGATGCCACATGCCAATGCAGGCATTGTCATCAAATATCATTTATTTTTAGATGTTGTTATTACATATATGTAAAAATAAAGCTGTTCTTTTTAAATAATTAGGTATTCGGATTATCTTTACATATTATGACATTAAAATAGATATTAAATTTCCAGGCTTATGTTTTTAATGTTCTATCTTTACTTTGGAAGTAGCAGTGCTTCTAGAATTAGACTTCTTTTCATTGCCTTTGTAAAATCTGAGGTCATTTTATAAATTTCTTGTCTAACATAAAAATAAGGTTATTAAAGATAAATTTAAAATAAGAACTATGCAAAACGTTTTCACCAATCTGGGAAAAAAACTGCCAGACAAAAATACTATTTACAAAAATTACAAACTATTAACTTTTAAATGCTTTGTTTACTGTTTATTTTTCTTGAGAATATTAATTTCATGATTAATAAGTTAATTCTATTTTACGGAGCAAGGAATTAGTTTAATTTTTTATCAATTTTTGTCATAAAACATTTATAAAAACTCAAAGATTATCAAAATACACAAGGAAAAATTATAAATTCCATACATTTAAAAATACGTAAGAATAAGTAAAGCAAAACTGCTATTTTCTAATCTAGAGAGTAAGACTAGCAAAACCAAACATTTTAAATAACAAGAACTTAATTGATAGTTATATATACTCCAATATAACCATTCTACTTGTTCTTAATATTTCTTTCATAATAAAATCTTAGAATTCGGACATAGAAACAATTAATTCAAAATGCTTACACTGCATGAGGACTGCAAGCTACTAGTCTTACTTTGTATTCAAATGTTTTAAAATGGTATTCCTCTTAATTTGAGCATGAAAAGTATCTACATACAAAAAAATCTTGGACTTCACATCTACACTATGATTAAATCGACAAAATGTAGATCTCTGAACACGATAATTTTTGAACTACACAAAATTTTCATATTTTAATTGTAGCAACTGAAAATAATTAGTATTCACATTATCTTTTAACTTAAATGCCAAAAACAGGAAAAAAGGCTTGGATGGAAAGCTAATATGAAACAGAAACAAATTTGAAAAACAAAAAAAGAATAAAGAAAAGGTGGGTGGAAGCGCCTTACCAGTTTTGGGTGTCAAACTCAAATCTGTGTCAGAAGAAGAGGACTGTCGACTGTAGGACTTGGAAGGTGAAAAGGAATAAGTTTGGTTTTTCAGAGGGGTTGAGGGTCCTGATGAGTGAGTATTGGGGTTGGGCTCTTCATTGAAGGGAATCCTGCCAGAAGAAGGTGGAGAAATATTAAGTAATCATGTGCCAGAGGACTTGATGAAGGCAGCATGATCCAAACACCCGGAAAGTATTGGGGCAGGGCCAACAGTCATTTCTTAAGTGTGGAGCTGGGTATGAGGCCAAAGACAACCAATTGCTGTTTAACCATTCATCATTCTTCAGATAAATAATTATCTGCATTGAAACAGTTAAGAAGCCAAGTAAAAAAGCAAAAAAGAATGAAATGACAGACTAAAGGAGTAAAAAATATTAAAAGAAGTAAACAAAAAGAATAAATACATGACTGAAAATACTTTCAAATAAACGATGCTTTTTTTTAGGTTACAAATGAAAAAATGATGACTGCAAATTGTGTGTGTAAATATTCACAGTTGTTTTTATATTTGCACACACACACAAATATCTTCAAAAGAAAAATGTTTCCTTATCCTATAGCATCAAGAGTGCCACAGCTAAAAACACAGCAGAGAGGGAAATGAATATAGCTACACAGAAACATTGCATTTTACGCAGAATAATGGCTTACCTGTTTTCCAACAGCTCTCTTCCACAGAATGAAACAGATCCTACTATAACAAGTTTTGTACACCAAGAAAATGAGCAAATCAGAAACTTTGGCAGCTATTAGAATCCAATCTTCAATTTTATTTCTAACCATATGTAGTTATAATGGCAAAAATACATACTGGAGGATTCTCCTAAAAACACAGAGTATACCTATACAAGATAGGGTCCTTAGAGGATCTATGGAAGAGACTTTGGAAGCTGGAAGAACACTTTAACTTCCATATAGTTAGAGACTCTGTTGGCTAAATATAAGATTTTTTCACTGCAGCTGGACTTCAAGTGAGAAAAGGAGGAAGCCAAGACTTGTGGTACCTGCCTATGCTACCTGCCTGCCTGCCCTCTGCAGCCACTCTGCCCGTGGCCTGCCTTCCCCAGCTCCGGAGTCTGAGCAGTCTCGTACCAGTATAGATGAGAGTGGGAACAGACACAGAGAAGTTCTGAGTAAGTCGTGAGCCAGTAGCAGTGTGAATGGGGCTGTTGTGGGTCGAGCGGCATCCGTGGCTTGGAGGATGAACCAGCGGAGACCTGAGGGAATTTGTGGTCAAAGTGGAAGAAAAGAAAACAATACATTCGACAGATAGCAAAGTTATGTTAAAATAATTTCAAAGGAGCTTTAGTTAGAGGAGAGGAATTGTTTTTTTAATCCCTAGCATGCAAAAAATCAAATTGAAATTTTTTTAAAAAAACTAAATATTCATTCTTTAGATATAGTTATAAAAGATCAGATTAATAAATTAGGACTGAGTAAAAAAATAGCAAGCAGAATTGTCGGTGGAATTAAATTTTTAAAAAGACTAAGATTTAGATTTTAAGTTTCTTTAAAATGTTCGTTATTATTTTGATCACCATAGAAGTTACTACACAATATTTTAGGGAGAAAACACCTATAAAAGTGAAAAGTCAAATATAAAGTTCTTATATTACCTTTGAAACTGACATATGAATAATTGCTGATATAATTACTTTTTCTATGAAGAAAGTTTAACAAAACTGTGTCTAGAATCTCAAGATAGGGGTACTTAAGGATATAAAAAATGACAACATAAACAGAAATGAGTGAACTGAATGGATATAAGCAGATATAAACATTCCATATTTTAACATACCAAGTATATAGCTTAAAACCAGATTACACTGGGAAAACAAGAAAACTGTTTTTTAAAAAAAAAACACGTTAATAAAGCAATGTAAATGATTTTTGACTAGCTCTCAAAAAGAATAATATATTATTTAAAGTTAAACAGAATTTATTTAAACTACCCTCTGAATTGAAATTTTCTAAGATATCAACTTATATCCTGCATTGGACCACATCTGCACAAGTATAGATACATTTAGATCAGATACAGATATATATTCATATATAACATTTAAATTTTTCACAAAGAAATTAGGCTAAGAGGACAGTTACATTGAATGGGGAAAACAGGTTTATTATATAAGAATTCTAGACTTCAAATTAGCAATTATTTCACTGTGCAATGCTTTCCCTTATGCACAATGAGGTGAGAAGAATCAAACACGAATATACTGAAAAACTATCATATCCTCATTTTTTAAGAATTCAAATTAAGAGCAAGCCAAGAAGCCAACTTTTCCTGGCCTTTTGTTCTTTTCCATTGCCCAAGGAACATTCTTAACAATCACAATTTGTCAAGTTTCAAACATGAGCTATCATTAATTGGCAATCATAGTCTTTCGTAGGGTCTACAGACTATTTTCTGAAAAATCACTGATTTTACAATAGAATAAATGTTTCTACTTTTGTTGCTAATTTAAAAATGTGTTTAATATAAGTATTAAAAATCAAACATCTCACTGGTGACTTACTTGCATACAAACAACTGAGCGATTTTATGTTTTTTCTTTCTCTGTTGATGTAACTAACGAAGTTAAAAAGCCTAAAAATCAGTGCCATACAGAGGAGAAATTATAGCTCGTCTTTTAGAAAGTACTTTTTTTCTAAAGTAGAGAAGCAATAAATCATATTTAAATGCACTTTCTACCATCAAAATAGTTCAGCTAGGAAACACCAAAGAGATTTATATTGTGCATTACACTGAACATCTAAAAGGAAAAAAAACAACTGTAGGAGAACACACTATTAATAAAATAAAATGAATAAAATAAAATAAACATTGTAAAATGTTCAAATTATGACATCGCATTAAAATCCAAATACACTGGGGCATCCCCTAATGTATTTGTGGAGTTCTAATTCTTATCCGTTTTCCTTACATGAAAGGCTGCTGTACAGTAAGTGATACCATAGTGGTATTTCTAGTACTAAATCCATTCAAACAGAAATATATTCCGAACTACCTTTTATACAATTTCTGTCTAGAATCCATAATGTTATAATATCAGAATAATTAGAATCAACTGAATCATAAAACAATTTTAAACTAGCACTCAAATGGACTCATTATCAACAATACAAAGAAGCTAGTTGAAATAAAGCAGCCTGAGTATTGAGGTATTTTATTGTTTTTTTTTTTTTAAGTTATCATGATGTAGGTAGTAACATGCCTTTCAGAAAATCTTAATGAAATAACTTAAATTCTTCATGGTATGAGTATTTGACAATTTAAAGCAAACAGCCACAACAAAATTAGAAAAGGAGAAAACTTACACAATCCTAGAAAATTTACATTACTGAAATACTTCTTGGATGCGGACAAGACTTATTCTTGACTCACATATCATTCTAAGGCACTAACAAGGTAATATAGCTTTCTCATTCCACTAGTAAATTTAGTGAAAAGAGGAAAACTTTACGCATCACAGCTGCAAAAACCAGACTGCTTCAGGCAGTGTAGATAAGCTGGAGAGTAGCAGGAGAAGGAGAGACTCTAGTCTTTACTTAACTTTACTATGGAAAGAGAAAAAAAAATTGAATCTCTCAAAAAGTTACCCCTGCAATCTGACTTTACCTGTAGCAGCAGGCAGTTTATATCTTTTTAAGACACATTTTAAATGGAACATAAAGCAAATTTACTCTTCCAATTTATTTAAAAGTTATTATACTTGTAACCTATTTCCAAATAAAATTAGGTAATATATGTGCTCTCCTTCTTGTGACTAAAATTTAATCCAAATAACTAAATGCCATAAGAAAGAAAATAATTAAACAAAAAGAATAAGCTTAAGATAAACGGGAAAATCTCATTTTAAAAAATGTCGTTTTAAAAAAATTTTGTTTTTTAGTCAACCTCTCTAGACTACTGCTAAACTAGAAAACATTTCAGGTTTTCTGACTACAGAATTCTGACTCCCTGATGATACGGGAGAGGAATCAGCAAACTACATATTACAAGCCAAATCCATCCTGCCATCTGTTTTGTAAGGAAATAAGTTTTACTGGAACACAGCCAAACTCATTAATTTGTATATTGGTGATGGCTGCTTTCACACAACAGCAGATTTGAGTAGATGCTGTTAGCAAAGACTAAATTATTTACCTGTACCTTCTAATCATTTATGTAAAAAGTTTGTTGACCCTTGATCTAGAAGAATCTCTACATCAGTGGTTCTCAATGGAAGTACTATTGGCATTTAGGATGGAGTTGTCCTTTGCTGTGTAGAATAGTCAGCATTTCTAGTCCCCAACAGGATTGTCCCCCTTACCCCAATCATATGACAGCACCACCAATTTAGAATGATAACACACATAGGCCCAATCCGGCCAAGAGAAATTTTTGTTGGATCACACACAGTTTTTTCGAATATATATGAGTCTAAATTCCTTTAGAGCAAGATCAGCAAACTCCTTTTTCTGGAAAATGAAGATAAAACTATGTGGCCAGGGCCTAAAATATTTACTATCTGGCCTTTTACAGAAAAATTTTGCCAACACCTGCTTTACACAGTCCCCAGTATTACCTATTTAATTATACCCAATTGTTTTATTTATATAAACTGCTTGGCCTCTGTAGACATTAGAGTTTGAGACTCATGCACAAGTCAACCTCTCCTGCTTTCTATAATATGTTGCTAATAATAAGCATAATTGAATCATCAGGCAGTGTAGATAAGCTGGAGGGTAGCAGAAAAAGGAGATACCCTGGTCTTAACTTTTAAGCATTCTCAAAAGAATAAGTAAAATTCCACACAACACATAAATATTCATTTTATGCTTTAGATATACAGTGTCTAAAGATCTGGAATAAGTTTAATTTTACATTACTTAATTTAAATTTCTTAAGACTATAAATATGAGGAATATCTAAACAGTTTTAAGTGTCAAATGTTGACAGTCATCTCTAATAAGAAAAATCACCATAGCAAAAAAAGGTATGTTGAAAAACACTGCTAAAATGTTTCAAATCAAATGAAAATATATAGGTAAAAGATAAAAAGGTCCATAAAAACAATTCACTAATTCATACTTACTCCTTCATTTCTTTGGATGGAGAATTACACGTAGGAAGGAATGCTGCTGGGCTGCTTAATTTATCCAGAGTACACGCTGTTCCTATGGCTCGCACCACTAACCCAGATTCGCCTTCCAGATCAAAACACTGTAAGTATCCGACGACAGCATTTCCTCTCATTTCAAGTACTTTCAAGCCAATCTTCCTCTGCAGTTCACCTACAAAAGAAGAAAACATTCTGCTTCATAATATAAAACTAGATATGATAGTAATAAAAAGAGTTGAAAAAATCATAGATATTTTAGAACTTGAAGGGAACCTAAAAGATTATCTGGTTAATATTCCTACTTTCAGGGAAGTAAGATATTATTAGCTACATTTTACAGATGTGGCAGGTAAGCTTCATTCATTCATACATTAATTTACCAAATAATTTCTGGTTGTGTACTGTGTGCTTGGCGTTACTCCTTCTACATACTAGAGTTCAGATACAAGGACGAACTAGAAAGATAAAGCCCCAAATCTGGTGCAGTTTACACAATGGTGGGAAAAAACAGAAAAAAAACAGGTAAACAAATATAAGTATTAAATATAATATAAATATAACATATACTACATAGCAACATAATATAGTCTAATATAATAATAACTTATACAATATGATTACATATCATTTACTATACATATGTAGAATGTAATACATATAGTTATATATTATTTAATATATTAAAAATGTAATACACATTAAATGAATATAACCTATTTATACTTATTTATAAATATCAATATAATTAATTTAATATTAAAATAAGTATAAATATATTTGTATTTTCTATTTAAAAATATAAATTTATTATATATAAATATAATATTTACACTGATTTATTGTCTGATATATGTGTGTACACAAAAATATGAATTTTAGATGATAAATACATTCTTCAAAGAAAAATAAAGAAAAGTGATTAAGAGTGGCAGGGAGGCGTAGAAGGAGCCACAAATAGAGAAGGACTATGAAAAAGCAACATTTGAACAAAAAGCATTAGAGCAATTACCTAAACTATGATTATAAATAAATGCTAGAGAGAGAAAAACTAGAACCCAGTTTCCTACTTCCTTGCTCAGGGCACTTTCCACTATGCCACTTCATGAGCACAATATCCTTTTACTACCTAGTGAAGAAGGAACTATAAGCTTCTGATTCAGATTTATTCTTGTTACAGGATGGCAACGTAATGTGTGTTCAGGAGGATGGGGCCAGGGGTAGAGAATCAGTCACTTACAATTTACAATCTTCACTGTAAAATTTCGTAGCATGTCAAAAGGAAGTGAAAATATTTGAAGTATGAAGTCAATCAGTAATGAAGTTTTTTTTTTTTTTTTTAAATACCTGACATTAAAGAAATGAGTCTCTGTCTGGCCTCATTTGATGCCCTTGGTGTGCGAATTCGATCAATCCATTGATATTCTGGATCTTCATTGACCACAAGTTCTTCTACAAAGCCATGAATTATTACTGCTCTATAGCACTTTGGAATAGATGTTGCTGTTAAAAGAAATTGTCTATTATGCTTCTATTTATCAAAAGGTTAAATTCAATTTCTTAAAAATGTACAACTAAGCTCTTACCTTTTGGATATATAGTACAAGAACATCTTTTTACTATAATAATCTCAATGTAATTATAATAATACTTCCAATCAAATAGTCTTCTTCTAAGTTTCATTTCATTCTTAGAAATAATCATTTTCTTTCACGAGACCTCTCACCTCTCTCATGTAAGCATAGTCGATATAAACTGTATTTGTATAATTTAGAAACCATCGATGGACTTCTTAAACAGCATTGAATACAAAGTTCAAAAAACAAAGTCAGCTAGCTGATTGTTACAAATAGGTAGAAAGTAGGTATGAATACAAAAAACTTATTCAAAGCTCTTTGAAAAAGTTCTGTATACTACATACTGCAGCCTCAAAAATCAAACCATTACCTTTCTGACATAATCTGAGGAATCACAGAGCCCTGAAGTTTCTAATAATCCATGGTCATGTGGTTAACTGGTTCAGCACTCACTGTACAACTTAACACATCCATTTAATAAGTAGGACAACAAATGTCATTGGAATTTAAGTAAGATCTTGTCAGATTCAAAAAGGGGAGAACCTGAGAACATCTACATCAAACTAGTCTCCATGCACCTTGAAGCTAATTCAACCACTTAGGAGCTTTTAACTCTATTAATCCAGACTGGCTATGAATTGCCTAGAAGGGCCCGATTTCAATCCATATTGCATGGTTTTCACGGGTCTCCATTCCTGTAGAAGCCTATGTAATTCTGGATAACACCAGTGCTTGGCTATAATGCTCTGCTCCTATCTTTCAGTGTCTTGTATTAGAGTAAAATACTACTGGATTTTTCTTTTTTCCATTTTACAATTATACAAAGTTTAATATAGTCATATCTTTTACATGCTTGACAAAAGTAACTTGTTTTAACTTATGAAATTTAATCGGCAATAAATTATTAATTTCTGTGAAAGTAGTAAAACAAATATGTGAAAATTATTTCTGAGCTTGTTTTTCATAGATTGACCTATTGGTACAAGGGTAAAATCTGCATTAGATGAGTGGCTGCAAGCTCTCCGATAAGTTCATGTCCAACAATTATGCTTTTTAAAGCCACAGGAGACTTCTGCAAGACACACATCCATCCATTTACCACAAACGGCTCCACATCTGAGTTGTCTAGTTTTAGACAGCCTATGTGAATGAATTCTGAGAGTATGAAACTTGATTTCATTGACTGAGAAAGTACAAGTCCTTCTCCCTTTATGTTGTTGCTGACTATTAACGACCAGCTGACATAAAGGCAGCATAGGCTATGTTTCAGATACGGTGCAACACCTGTTCTATACCACAATTTTTTATAATATACTTATGCATATATAGTTCAATAAAGAGTGATTTTCTTTCCACATGTGGCCTAGGTGAACTGTGGACTCTTCCTGTTCGCCAAAAAGGATAGCCCGGTTCAGGTTTATTCCCTTAATTGTTTGGTTTTCAGTTAAGACTACATAGTAAATGCTATCACATTTTGCCTTCCCAGATAAAAGTCATCCAGATCTAGAAAACTTCTCTAAGACGAATTAATTTGTAGCACTGCAGCAAAAACATTCCACCTTTATTTTCAATTTTGTTTCCAGTCATTCTAAAGTATCTGAATTATCCTCTCAGGTAGGGAGCTCTAACAATCAATTCTCTACCTTGAGGCCCAATATTATAAAACATAAGGTTTAAGTATATGAGATTAAGTTGTTTCATTAATATATGGATTCTCCTTTAAGATTCTGAAAAGAATCCAAAAATCTTCACCTGTTACTCTTTCTAGTAACTGTTACTGGCGATGTTTAATGTTACTCCTTCTAATCATGCTGGTAAGTAGGCCAGAGTGGAGGCTGGAGTAGCAGCTGGTGAAAGGGCAGGAGTAGGAAAAGGCCACAGTGGCATTGTCATGAAAATCATGAGCACGTGTTCTCCGATAAATTTTCCTAACAAAAATCTCTATGAACTTGGAAAAAATTAGATATCATTTATTTTAGAATGAGATAAATAGTCCTCTGAGCTACAGCAATTGTTTCTGAAAAATTAACAATTTTCTCTTTGGCATTAAAACCAAAGTATAATACGTTTTCCACTAGCCTTCTAAAACATTAATTTGATTCCCCAAATTTATTAATTATTACATTTCCTGTTAAATGAATAATAAAATGTATTTACTTACTGCAAAAGAATTTGACTCCACATGACGACTGCCTAAATCGATTTAAATCATTGAAGAGGTCTACTTTGACAACTACATTGATTTCTCCACGGATACCTATAATTTCAAAAGGAAAATCAAATTTCTACCTTAAGAAAATAAAGTATAATTAAGTAAGCAAATAAATGCCAATTAATGATTTTAAAATAATATATCGATCATAATAGCAATGCTAACTTTGTTTCTTATTTTCATTCTATGTAATTTCTTTATTAAATTTTCTGAAGAACATGTATGTATTAAAGAATGAATAATTTTCATTTTTACCACAAGTCTCTATTTGAACCAATCTAACTGGAAAGAAATCCTATTTAAATTGATGATGATAATATTTGCCGAGTATTGTAATGTTCTAAAATGTTTTACAAGTAGTACCTTACAGTGCTTACAACAACCCAGTGAGGTAATTTCTGTAGTATTATTATCCTCATTTTATAGAGAAAGAAGCTATAGTTTAATAAAAGTTAAATAATTTGCATAGCGTCAATAGCCAGTAAGTGGTGAAGCCAAGATTAAAAGTCAGATCTTTATTATCCCAGAGTAAATGCTCTTAACAACTAATGCAAGAATCTGAGTTAACACAAATAAATTTTATTCTTTTCAATGAATATATAGTAATAAGTTAAGAAATTCCAAAAAAAAGGGGGTTTTCAGAAAATGCTCTGAGAAAAAAAATGACCCAGCCTCTATCTCTAAATATTTATTAAGGTAGGTCTTTTTATTTGACTATCCTACCTTCCTGTCAAATTCATACTTATGGTGGAATAACTTCTAAGAAGACTTGCTCATTTACCAAGTGAAATAATAAGAGATTATGTTCCTAACAAGGGGCCCACATAACATATTAAATGAATTACAAATAATACTTAATATAATGTTTGAAATATTTGTTCACTCATATAGCTACTGCCTTTAATCCAAGCTCAGATTCTCCAGTGACTTTTTTTACTGGTAATAAAACACTTGACTGAATCATATTTCCTGATTACAAAGATAAGCATTCTAGAAACTATGGAATAAGCAAAAGAGCACAAAGAGGAAAAGCAGAATTATAGTCCAGAAATAAAACTATCTAATGATAAACATTTTATCATGTATTCTGCCAATTTATCCAATGATAACATATATATGCAATTCTCTTATTTCTAAATAACTTTGGGATCATCCTATAATAATGTTTTGCAATTCATATTACATCATGCATATTTTCTTATGCCACTGTATTCTGAAAACATGCTTTCTATTCTGGCTGTGCAACTATGGTCTATATATGCTCTAAATTATTTAAGCAAATGCTGTTTTCCAATTTATTTTACCAATTAAACATTAGTAAATAATAACAGAATACAAATAACATACATTACAATAACAAATAACATATACATACCTATGTAATACACATGAATAAAGCTAAGCAAACATATTTTTTACAAAAAATGACCACCAATGGAATTGCCAGGTCGAAAATGTAAAATAAGCAGAAAGATGCAATATTGCAGATAGAAGCATCTGCCAGTTCCTTATGGGTTCATTTACCATTCTAAAGAGACAGCATATTTCTAGGCCAGGAGTTCTCAAACTTTTTGATTGCAGGACCCCTTTAAATCTCAAAAATTAGTGAAGACCTCAAAGAGTTTTTGTTTATGTGGCTCATATCTATCAATATTTACCATATTATAAATTAAAATTGAGAATTAAAAAAAATTTACTTATTACTGCATTTAAAGTAATAAATATGTTAATATAAACAATATTTTAATGAAAATAACTATATTTTGAAAACAAAAATGTTAATGAGTGGCACTGTGTTGCATTTTTGCAAATCTTTATAATGTCTAGCTTAATGAAATACAGTTTGAAAATGTTATAGGTACTGAGTATGAATGAGATGATTTTTAAATAACGCACTTACTATATTACACCAATTTAGCTTAGAAAATTATGTTTCAAATCATGTTCAGAAAAGTGACAATTCTACCAACAATACTTTACTACTACATCTAAAAAGAAAACATCTTTTAAAGATATATATTTTAAAACCACCAAGAAGAGCACAAAAGTCTTTAAGGATAATTTCAAAGTTCATTATTTATTTTCTTAAAATATACTCCTTACCATGTATGGTATCATAAATTGGAAACCATCCTGAGATGACTGTTGCAGCTTCACTGTAGAGTAAAGGATCAATATCAATGTACACTTTACCAATGGCATCATTTGCACTGTAAGTATCATGGTCAAGAACTGTGATTTGTAAAGGTTCATCTTGTAAATCTTCATCATCCACCTAAAAATATAACTTAAAATTAAATCTTATAACTTAAAAATCTTCATTACCATATACATATAGAGAGAGAGCAAATGTAAAAGATTACTTATTTCTGAAAAAAAAAGTCCAATTAACAAGCAAACAAAAAGTTGTAACTCCTATGCCAAAGAGAGGGACTACAATGGAGATGCAATGGGCTGAATGTCTCCCCAAAATTCAATGTTGACACCCTAATCCCTAATATGATATTTGGAGATGGGGCCTTTGGGAGCCCTTATTAATGGGTTTAGTATCCTTACAAGTAGAAACAGGGAGAGATTCTCTCTCTCCCTACAATAGAAGGACACAACAAGAAATCCAACCATCTACAAACCCAACCATGGTGATACTCTTGGACTTCCCAGCATCCAGAACTGTGAGAAATAAAACACTATTGTTTAAGACACCCGGTCTATGGTATTCCGCTACAGCAGCCCAAAACAAAAAACAAGGCAAAAAAAGACTTCTTACTCCTGGAAGACACACATATTCACTATTTTAACTGCCATCCTCTGGACACCATGCCATCCTATAATTTCTAGTATTCCTCATCAAATATAGTGGTTAGACAGAACACAATATAATATGTAGTAATAAGACTAGGCAATAATACAAAAGGATTATTATAACTAAAATATATTTTTTAAATGCAGTCTATGAATGTCTGTCATTACAGCAGACATACATACTGTTAATTAAGATAGAGCTTGTGGTTAAAATCTCTATACTTTCATTATATATTCTTTGGTCAAGTGTTATCCCTGCATCCTTATATTTTGGTTCAATTTTTAAATTTAATTATAAATATTATGCATTTCTCCAACACCTATTTAATTTCTTATTGATTTTAAGCTAACAATCCAGCCTCTGAAGATTATTCTAAGAATTAAAATACATGAAAGAATTATTGTTGCTATCATTTATATGATAATGTGAGTGGATGATTTGTTTTTAAAAAAGAGTCTTTATAAGAAAGAAATAATTAAAATTTATAGATCAAATTGTATAATGTCCTGAATTTGCCTTAAAATGCGCCCCCCCCCAAAAAAAAATGGGGCATTGGGGAACAAATAAAACAAGAACTGAATATAGACAGTTTAGGTAGGTAAAGGTAGGTGACACAGGTAGTTCAATATACTAATCTACTTTTGGGCATATTTGAAAATTTCCATAATGAAAGGTTAAAATATAACAATCATTTTGAATTCCAATCCATTCTGAATTATCAACTTCATCAATGGCATTTTCTCTATCACTAATGCATTAGCTATACATTTACAAAAGGTAAAGAGTCATATACTAAGCCATTAACCATTCTTCCAAAGACAACCCTCCAATTTCTAGCTAACCATTAACAACATTTTTGTGTACACTGATTTATCCATCTAAACATTCACCTTATCTATCTATCATCTTGTCTCAGGGGACACTAAGGTATCCCTTCCCTTACATTATAGGGCTCCATACTAACTAAGTGACTAGAAAATAGTTCATGAGATGTGTGTGTGTGTGTGTGTGTGTGTGTGTGTGTGTGTGTGTGTGTGTGTGTGTGTGTGTAAAATTATATGAATAATTGGAATAGAGAAGTTCAGGAATTAATTTTAATTAAGACTTTCTCAGAAATGTTTTAAGTGTTTAAGATACTTGGTCTTCATCCTGGCTCACAGCTCCCCAAACCCTTGGAATTTCCCAAGTGTTAAGAATGATATAAAGCATCTTTTGTTACGTTAATGATGCCACCCAAGGGTGGGAGCTGGTTGCCAGGAGAACCAACCACATGATTAGAGGTTTGGAACTTTCAGTCCCAAGCCCCCAACTCCCGGGGAGGGAAGAAGTGCTAGTGACTGAACTCAACTGCCAATGATCAACAACTTAGTCAATTATGACTATGAAATGAAGTCTCCATAAAAACCGAAGAGGAGAGTTTGCTGGTCCTTTTTCAAAGAGCTTACGCACTGGGGAAGCAGAATGCGTCCACGTGTTACCATGCCACTGTGCTGGGCGAAGTAATCCAACCCAAGAGGAAGGAGTGGTGGGAACCTGCAATCTGTAGCAAACCAGTCAGAAGCACAATTAAGAGCCTAGGCTTGCACTAGCATCTAAAGTGGAGGGTAATCTTATGGGACTAAGCCCTGTATCTGTGGAATCAGATGCTATCTCCAGGTAGACAACGTCAGAATTGAGTTGAATTCTCAGATACCCTGCTGGTGTTTGAGAATTGTTTGTTGATGTGGGGGGAACTCCTACCCCACACTGGAATTGGATTCAGGAACTCTATTTAGTGGGAAAAACTTCTTAGTCACAGTTTGCTCAGCTAAAATGTAAATGTTAACTCACAGCCACTCCTGCCCTATCCTTATTCCAGCTCCTTCCAGCCTAGAACACTGATGTGATTACTGAAACTCCAGGTGCTCATCTGGAGTCAGGCTACAGTGACCTGAGTATGGAAGCCACAGGCTACACTGGACGACGGAGGAGAAAGAAGGAACCTGGGTCCCAAATCACTCCATGGAGCTACTAAAAATACCCTGACACTGCCTGGCTCAATATTTTGTTTACATGAAAGAAAATTAAACATCTGTTTTATTTGAGAGTTCATGACATATATAACTGAATGTAATTTACAACTGATAAAAGATTAAAAAAGAAGTGTATAATTAATTGTAACTACAAACACAAAGTTTAAGGACACATTTCAAACAATCTACATTTTTATTAGGAGTACTAGCCAGAAAGTAAAATTAGGAAATTATAAGAGGAATGGCTAGTAACTTGAGTTACTAAAGCTCATTAATATTACTAAAACCCCTTATTCCAGAAAAGTACAAATATATTATTTTTTGAAGTTATCTAAGCTACTTGAGTACTTTGTACGTTTAAAAATTACCAGTATTGAGTCAATATAATGAAATATCCATTTTCTTAAATATTAATGTCATAGTATATGAAAATGACTAATACATAAAGGCTGCCTGCTTCTGCCATTGCAAAAATGATGTAATTGACCAAGAGCATTTGTTTCTAATCATTTCTAGGTTATGAGAAAAAGAAAAAATCATCCAAATGATTGTGGATGAAAAAGGTTTCTGTGATATAACTGACAAGTCCAGTGAGGAAAGTAACCTCACAGAGCGATCTGATCAGAAATTCCTAACTGGACAGGTCACGGTGGGAAGTCACGCCCCAGGCATATAACTTTTTTAGTAAAAGGTTTACTTTGCTTTAAGCAAGCCCTGTCCACTATTCTTGTGCATCAACATTTCTTATGTCCACATGAAGATATGTAAGTATTTTAATGTTTTTCTAGGGTAATGAAGATACACTTTGCAATTCTAATTCCATTTGAAATCACGTAAGCAAGTTATTCTAATTACTTTCTCTAACTCATATATTCCACATTTTTACCTTAAAATAATAATTTAAAAGGACAACAGATTTAGTACATGTGCAATACTGGGTCTTTCAAAATATGTAATGTCATTTTGGAAACAACTAAAAAAAAAAATCTGTACATATACACAAAAGAAAACAAAAAAGGAATCAAAATACCCCATGACAAAAAAATCAACACTAAAGAAAAACACAGTTGAAGGAGTCATACGCCTTGATTTCAAAACTTAATACAAAGTTAACCAACAGTATGGTAAAGGCATAAGGATAGACATATAGACCAATGGAATAAATCGAAGAGTCCAGAAATTAACCCATAATTCTATGTCCAATTGACTTTTAACAAGGGCACCGAGGCCATTCAATGAAAAAAACTGTCTCTTCAACAAATGGTACTGAAACAATTGGATATCTACATGCAAAAGAATGAAGCTATATCTTTATGTCAGATCATTACAAAAATTAACTAAAAATGAATCAACACTTAAATATAAGAGCTATCCTCCTCTAAGGAGAAAACATAAAGGTAAATCTTCATGATCTCGAATTTGGCAATAGATTCTCTGGTTTGACACCGAAAGCATTAGTGACAAAAGAAAAAGACACACTGGATTTCATCAAAATTAAAAAGTTTTGTGCATCAAGGTGAAAAGACTACCCACTAAATGTGAGAAAATATTCGCCGATCATATTTGAGTTTAATATTCAGAATATAAAAAAACTACTCAATAAGAAAAAATAAACAACTCAACTTAAAAATGGGCAAAGGATCTGAACAATTTTCCAAAGAAGATATACAAATGGCCAATAAGCACATTAAAAGATGCTCAACACTATTATTAATTAGGAAAATGTAAATCAAAACCAATGAGATACCACCTCATATCTACATTCTTCATATTAAGCTGGTCACCAAGTCCTATGAAGTCTACCTCCATAATCTAAATATCTTCTTTGCGGGGTTAAAATATGAGGAGATAGTTCAAAGTAAAAGAAATACAAATGGCCCTCATCCATAAGAAATCATAAGTTACCTCATTCGTAATAAAAATGTACATTAAAATTATACTGTGACTATCACTTCAGACCTACTAGGATGGCTTACATTTTAAAAAAAAAGTAAAATAACAAGTATTGACAAAGATATGAAAAAACTAGAACACTCATAGATGCTGGTGGTAATGTTAAAATGACAGAGCCACTGTGGAAAACAGTTTGGCAGTTCCTCAAAAAGCTAAACACGGATTTTACCAGATGATTCAGCCATTTCATCTAAAAGAACTGAAAATAGGGGCTCAAACAGATACTGTACACTAATGCTCATTGCAGCATTATTCACAATAGACAAAAGGCAGAAACAACCCAAGTATCTATCAACAGATAAAAAAAGATAAACAAGATGTGGTATATATAAACAATGGAATACTATTTGGCCACAAAAAGGAATAAAATTCTAATAGATGCTACACCATGGATGAACCTTGAAAACATATGCTAAGTGAAAGAAGCAAGACATAAAAGGACAAATATTTGTGATTCCACTTAGATGAAACAGGCAAATTCAAAGACACAGAAAGCAGATTAGAGGTTACCAGGGGCTGGAGAGAGGAGCAAATGGGGAGTGACTGCTGAATGAGGAAAGTTTCTCTTTGAAGTGATACATTTTTATAAACAGTGGTGATGTTTGCATAACACTGTGACTGTACACTTTAAAATGGCAATATTTATGATTTTTTACCACAATTAAAAATTTAATCTGTACATTGTTCTTCAGTAATTTCTGGTACACAGCAGTATTCGAAGAAAATTACTAAAATAATATAATCTTTTTTTAATCTAGGTTGTCCTATTTATATATTCTATTTTCCTAATATTTTTTAAAAACTTAATATTCCTGGGAAATATGTCTATGGTATGGGAAAACCACCATACCTGAAATAAAAGGTACTGCTATCTTTCTTTGGGAAAAGGGTCACCTCAAAAAAAACACACTCAAAAATGCTGACATTTAAAAACTTACCTCAAATTTAAACCATTCTGAGTTCCACTGAGGGTTGAGGGACTTGAGATACACATCTGTTTTAAAGGTGGTATTACCAAATTTTACCTAAAAACAAATAAGAAACAATTAAAATATAAATATCAAAAATGTGAGGGGTGGCTCCATACTGTAGTGGTTAGCACGTCTGCTTTACACGCAGAAGGTCCTGGGTTCGTGCCCCAGGTGGAGGCACGGACCATACCCCGGGTGCGCCAAGCCCCCTAGTGCGCCAGGTGTGTCAGGCACCAGGTGCACGCTGTGAGCGTGTGGGAGGAGATGCCCTGCCTTCAGAGATCTAGTTCTTAAGAAGAAATGGCAACATCCATAGGTCAGAAGTGGAAGTGGGGGTGAGGTGGGGAATTAAAGCGGGGCGGGGAATGTGAATAAAAACAAAATCTATTATCAGCCAAGCAATGGGAAGATTAACCCTGGAAGGGGAAAAAGAAAACTATCCCTGAGGCAAAGTAAGAGTATAGATGGGTCCAGGTAAGTTTACAGACTACACGTGGAACAAGGAATTACCCACTATTCTGCTTGACTAGCTCCACAGGGGAATCAGAAACATAAACAACTATGTCAGTATGGAGAAAGGAATCAGTATGGCCTTCACTAAACACGGCTCAGACAACAGGTAAAGTTTTAAGGGCAAAGAATGAGCAAAGATAAAATCAGAAGGTAAAAGGCCAGTTTTCTCTTAACATCTCAGCAAGGGAATCCAGAACTACAACCCATTATTATAAGAAATCAGTAATATATCCTGGTGTTTTCTAGCCTCCCCATATTTTTTTTAATTCCTTATCTGTGCACACACAGTGATCAGCATTAAACTATGGTTAATAAGGGTTTTATGTTCCTATCTTCAGGGATAATGAAAGGAGTTGGATGGAGAGATTAACTTATTTCACAGCCAATCTTGGCAAACACTAAATCACAAAGATCCAAAAATAAAGAAGGAAATGAAGAAGGCGGAAAGCAGGCTAGATCCCTAGGATTTGCTTCCAATCAAGAATGGAGACTATGAAACCTCAGACTGGACTTGAGAAGTGGTCGGGAGTTTCAGAGCAAAACGGCTAGGCAACTGCTTCCCAGACTGCCTCACCTTTCTCAAATCTGATCTTGTCAAGTCTTCCCTAATCCTATCAGGTATGACCATTAAGTATCTTTCTTAACCTCAAGATTCACTAAAAGGTTTCCCCTTTATCACAATATCCAGCACAGAGTTTTGCACACTGCAGATACTTATGAAATGCTGGTTCGATCAGGTAATCTATGAAATCGCCTTTCTTTTTTTTACCTACAATCCTATTTTTGGTATTAGATTACTTGCAGATATTAACGTTTAATCAGTCCAGGAAATAGTCTAAAACTGCAATATCCAAAACCATAACTATTTTTATCTTCTGTATCTTTTTCTAATTATTTTATCATTCAATTTGAATTACTGGTAATGATACCAACCATGTGGTACCTAAGCAGTTTGGTTAGAGCGTAGAAAAGGTTTAAAAATTACTCAGGAATAACAACTTCTTGCATGATAAGGAGCATGACAAAATCAAAGATAAATAAAAAACTGAGAAAAAGTATTTGCCAAATATGTCACAGAGATAATTTACTCAATTTTTAACGAGTTCCTACAAATAAGAAAAAGATCAACAGACCAACAGAAAAATGGGCAAAGGACATAAACACAATTCAAAGATATGGAAATATAGATGCCTTAAATATGTCAAGAAATGATCAACCTCACTCACACTAAGATAAATGCAAACTAAACCAGCATTTTTACTTAGCAGGTTGGCAAAAATCAAAAAGTTTGAAAACAGTGTTAGCGAAGTACTCTCATACTCTTGACGTGAGAGTACATTAGAACAATTTCTACAGAGTACAATTTGACAATATTTATCAAAATATTAAAGGTCTTTACCCTTTAAGTTCACACAGAAGTATGCGATGTACAGAAGGAACATGATAATAGCAAAAGATTGTCCATCAGTTTGGAACTGGTTAAATTAAATAATGGTAAAAACACCCAGTGCAGTCCTAAATAGAAGAATAAAGCAGTTCTATAAGCCGTGGTATGGAACAATGTCCAAGATACATCTTTCTACTGCACAACAGTGTGTATGGCATAATTCGCATAGAGAAATAACAAAACATTATAAGGCATATAATATAGGCCTATACATGCCCAGATTATTTCTAGAAGGATATATAAGAAATGTTAACAGTGGCAACTACAAAGAACAGAACAGATTGGTTAAAGAAAAGGTGATGAGAGGGTGACTTATTATGTATCTTTTTAATTTTGAACCATGCACATATATTACCTATTTTATAAATGTATAATTTTAAAATTCAAAAACACCAAAAACTAAAAAAAGTCCAAGTGGCAAAAACTTTATATTGATTCGAATTACAGAATTCTGGACCCACTTCCAGGAATTTATCCTAAAGAAGCACTTTCACATAAGGTCTCCTCCCAAAAAATACACAAAAATTTAAATAGTCGTTCGACAGGAAAGTGACTGAATAAATGACTAAAGAATCCTGTTAAAGAATGGAGTCAATTATAAGTACCGTTATGGGAAAATATCGACATAACTGAAAAAAAATAGATCAAGTAGTAGAAAATATATGACAGCAATTATCTCTCAAGAAGGAACTGACAGGGTGTAAGCAATACAGTACAGTGTAGTAAATAAAAAGTAAGGGGCTTTCAAGTTTCACTTCTGGGTATTCAAATATTTTGAAATGGGAGCTATTCATGTACTACTTGCGTAATTTTTTTTTCATTTTAAATCACAAATGTTAAAGAAATGAAATCTAACAGGGAAAAAGAAACCCAGGAAAAACACAGGTTACTGCTCATTTACTAATTTAATTTTCATTACATTTCAATATTCGAAAGAAACATTTAATGTTTAATTTACCTAAAAACTGTTTTATTTGAAGTAAAATGTTGTCAGGATTCATAAAAACATTGAAAACCATTCAAAATCCAAATGTACTTAAGGGTTTTGGCTCAATTGCCAAAAACAACATATTTCTTAAGTTACAATTTAAAGCCCCCTTCAATTTTGTCCCACCATACTATAGTGCTATGTTGCACTTTTTTTTTTGTTTTTTGGTCAACTGTCCATTCTAGATATAGTAAAGATCTGAGGATAATGTGAGGATAATGCAGTCCTCACACTGCATTAAACATACAAAAAACAAGATTTTAGAAAAAGGTTAGCGTGCAAATTTTGCCAACATTGTGATGATTCCCTTTCTACTAAAGAATCCAGTTCATTAGGTCTTATTTAATTCAAAGATTTTACTACTCACAATTGAGTGCCTTACAGCTTTATTAAAGAACATCAGGGATTTTAATGAGATTCCCTAATAAAGTGAAAGCATTCTCTTTCCCCAATCATTAGCTAGATTATCTTGAGAAAGTTATTTAATCTGCTACTTAAGGCTGCTTCTCCCACTGAAAAGGGGGGTTTGCTATGAGCAGTACATGAGATAATGCAAGTAGAGACCTAGCAAAACATCTGATAACAGAAAATACTCATTTAATATTAATTTCTTTTCCTCTCCCTGTTCCCTCAAAGGCTCTTGGATAAACACAAATGATAATGTAGTTTAGCAGAACAGTTTGTAACATGTATGTTAATGCATTAAGATAAAACATATATTCATTCTTTGACTTTTTAATATAAGACTAAGGCCTCTTTGAGTAGGGGTTCATTCTTTAGAGTTCTACATCATCTTTTTTTGCATAAACCACACCTATAATTTATCACTTGTGACTGCCAGTTTGAGTTTCTTAAAAAAAGAAAAAAACCATGAACATAGAATCCTAGAATTTTTTTACAATCTTCATCTAGTTCGAGTACTTTTTATTGACTGTATCCATAAGTCTTTACATAGCATTATCAACTTAATTTCCACATTTCATCGATTTATATAAGGTTTAAATAAATTACAATAACATATAGAGTCAGCATAGACAACCACCTCTTGGTAAAGTATATAAGTCTACTGACTGGAGAAGCAGGCACACAGGTACGCTGGAGAATAATCTATATGGGGTAGTGAAGAACATGCTTATAGAAGGAATGCAGAATACTGTAATGAATTAATGAAGTGGTTAAGAGAATTTCTACTATACAGACTTCTCCCCCTAGCTTTTAGACCACTTGGTAATCTGTATCCCTATCTAACAAGCCAAATTTTATTTCCCACTTCTATTTGACAAGAACCCTCCCTTCAATCACATATGTTCTATCCTGCCTTTTGCTTTTACCAAGTCTGTCTTATTCATCTGAAAAATGTCCCTTTTTCCTCTCTGCCTGTGGAAATTTTATCACCCAAGCCCAGCATAAAGATTTCTCATTACCAGCCCAGGTTTATGTCCCTCTCCTATGAGCTTATATAATAATCATAGTCCACATCATACAATTTATCCTTTTATTATAACTCTTCATTATCCCCTTTTTCCTGCATTAATCTTCCCCTTCCTGCTGGATTATTCCTATTAGCACACAATTATTATCTTATTTTTCAAAAAGTACTAGAAACTACATACTCTCCCAAATACCACCCTATTTCTCCTCTCCCCTTCGCAGCCTAATTTCTTGAAACAGCTGCCTATTCATACCACTCCCACTTCCTCATCTTCTGTGTACTTTACCCTCTTCATCTAAATTAAGTATGGACGTCTATCTTTATCACTCAGGATCATTAACAACCATTAACAATCCATCCAGTGATTTCTCTGTCCTCTTAGTTGGCCTTTCAGTGCCATTTGACAATTAGGAGCTTCCTCTTTCTAGGAACTTCCTCTCTTGCCTTCTAGAACATTACTTTCCTAATTTATGGGCTACCCACTGGCTGACAATCTGTTCCCTTCCCCTAATCTTCCACATCTAATAAAATTCTTAATGTCAAGTTTTTCAAAGATCCATACCTCTCCTCTCTCTAACCCTAAATCAGAAATGTGCAAAAGAGACAGAACCAACTTCTACGGGAACTATAGAAATTTCTAGGGGTATGTTTGGGACAGGTAGCAGTATTTAGTGAGCAAGGTCAGAGATGTTAGTGTCCTGCAATGAGAGATAGTCCCCAACAATGAAGACTTGTCTCATGCCATGACTTTCAAATGTCCCACCAGATAATTACATGGGTGAAAAACCCACCTAGAATAAAATCTCAGTTTTACAGATAAAAGTATTGTGATAGGGTTTTAATATACATAATTGTCAAGAAATACAACCATCATGTATGTGAAGGGACAAGTCTTTTTCCTGTGAGTTGACCATTTTGGAAAATCAGATAGCCAATGGCAACTAAGGCCTATCCGAGATGTCAAAACTACAAAACTGTCTGTTTTAGGAGCTGTCATATTCATCTGATTTTACACATAGGTGAGGCACTCCCTTACCCTTCATCAGTGCTTTATTTTCTCCACATGAGGAACTTCTCTTTTACTTTATCTTTATGAACTCCCTACTCCCACTAAAACGTAAGTTCCATGACTAAAAAAAATTGTTTTATTGTTATAGCCCCAGCACATCGTATTACATCCAGTACAATATCTGATATATACAAAGGCTCGAAAATTTTCATAGATTCAATCTTATTACTTCATGTTTTCTACTGTGGTCATGAACACGTACTTTCATATTGAAATACATATGATAAAATACTTTTATTTCTCTATCATATTATAGCTAGAGCATTATGTTAGATATTTTTAATTGTAAGCATAGATAGGTTATACTAGCTATTATTATCATGCCAAGATATTAAAGAGTAGATTTCAAAATACCTGCTATATAAAGGGAATACTGGGTCTCACAGAGTTGAGAATAACTGGCCTGTGAGCTCGTTTTCAACTCATACCTCTCTTCTGAACACTATACTCACAAATAGGACTTTCTCTTTGACAATTCTGACTGAAGGTCCAAAGACTCCTCAAATTTAACATTCCCAAATGGAATGTGATTCTCCACGCACTCAATAAATCTCTATCAACCCCAAGGAGTTTTGGAAAATTACCCCAATGACTCCAAAAAGCTAAGAGTCATCTTTTAGTCTCCTTTTCCCTGTTCCTGTACTCCAATCTACCAACAAATCCTCTAGAGTCTTTATTCAAAGTATGTCTGGAATCCATCCACATTCTCTCCATTACCAAAACCATCACCTTGGCCCTCACCACCTCTTTTATGAACGATTATAGAATATCCCAACTATTTGCCTGCTTTAGCTCTTTTCCCTCTTCGTCCATTCTTCAGATAGCAACATAAGTGCTCATCTTGACAACTGCTTCCCACTGAATTTAAAATAAAATCCAATCTCCTAATCAGGGCCTCTAAGATCCTGTAAAATTGGCTCCTTGACTAACTCTCCAACTGTATCTTGAACTCTCCTCTTCACTTACAACATGCCAGCAACAAAAGATCTTCTTTCACTTCCTAAAACAACAAATTTCCTCAGGATCTTCCCTCTGCTGAGACTCTTTTCTCTTCCAGCCTCTCTTGCTCCAAACTTCCCTATACACATACACATTCCCTGAGCAGCTACCAGTTTCATCCAGTAGGTCAGCCTAACTGACACTTCCTCAGAGGCCTCCCCTGATTACTCAGCCTTAAGTAGATATTCCCTCTTATGCTCTTCCTATTGTTTTCTTTTATGACTCTCATCACATGGATATATTTGTTTTTTGACTTCCTAATGTGTTTCTCCCACCAAAATATAAGGTCCATAAAAACAAGAACCAAGTACACTTTATTCAACATCATATATGCATCAGCTAGACCAGTGACTAGCATGGTGCATGGCAAATAGGAGACACTCAAAACTACTTGTTGAAAGGAATTAATGAGTCAGCCTTGAATCTAACTCTTCTCTCACCAGCAAAAACCATTTGTTACAAAGGCCTGACAATTTTACCTAAGAAATGTCCTTCAAATCTTTCTCCTTTAATCCATTCCCACTGCCATTCTAAACGTGC
Source organism: Pteropus vampyrus (assembly GCF_000151845.1). Lineage (NCBI taxonomy): Eukaryota > Metazoa > Chordata > Mammalia > Chiroptera > Pteropodidae > Pteropus > Pteropus vampyrus. Next base: position 451,898 of record NW_011889225.1, on the reverse strand, counting down.
ACCTATTGCCTGGATAATTTTACCACCTCCTTAATTGATCTCCTTGACCCATTCTCATCTGTCCAGCCCAACAATAACATTATTATTCAAGTGATCTAGAAAAGAAACAACCTAATACAAACATGATCTTATTTCATTTCTGCTTAAAAAGCTCCCCTGGCTAACCCCCTGCTTACAGAATAAAGGAAACTTTCTTTAGTATAGAAAAGGAGGTTTGGCTCCAAATTACCTTTCCCACCTTATCCCCCAAGACATCCACTACCACACATCCTCTTTTACTCTATATATATGCCAAACTTCCTAAACATACCAAACTTCCTAAACATACCATGTAACCCATTCTGAGCCTTTAATATTTCCTCTGCCTGGTAAAATCCTGGATGTCCTTCAAGGCCCAGCTCAAATATCACTTAGGAAGCTTCCCTATACCTTCAGAGACAGAATTAAGTTTCCACATTCTACAACAACATTCATCACCTTGCCTAGAGAGGCAAGATAAGCAGTGATTAAAGTAATAGGCCACAAGGCTACCGAGGTTTACAAGTTTTGGCAACCTTAAGCAAATTATTTACTATGACTAGGTCTCAGTTACCTCAACTGTAATATGGAATAATAATACAATAGCAAGACTGTTTTGAGAACTAAAAATTTTAAAGTACTTAGCAGAGACCTGGCAATAATAAGACTCAATGCATGTTATTAACCTAAAGTGTTCAGGCCAGTCTCTGAGCTACCTGAAAGCAAAAACTATGGTTTGGTAACTTGTGTATCCCCATTACCTAACATCTGGCCCAAGAACACACTCAGTAACTGTTTCTCAAATGAAAATGAAGTTGAAATTATGTTTGGGGGCAAAACTGCCATTAGGTTACAGAACCTTTATGGAACATCAGGAATATTTTATATTGAGATGAAATCAGGCTGTATGTTATCATATATCTATCAACTCTACGCACTAATAGCCCAAAGGATTATTGTTCTAATACTCTGGCTCATCACGTCAATTTTTATTACAATTTTTACTTGGCTTCTTTCATACTCTGGGTTATTACTTTCCAGGCCCTAGGCTTGTGATAATTTGCATGCGTTGTAAACTAATCATTAAATTTAAAAAGCAATTTTGCAATTTAAATCCATGGCACTTAATTGGCTTCCTACCCCAAGGCACTAAATTACCCTGAAACGGTTCATCAGACCTACCAGTCCATACAAGAGCAGAAAGTGTTAGTTGTTTTAGAACTTATACTGATTCAGAAAATACCATGCTAAAGAGTGGATCTCCTAGCCTTGTAGGTCTTCAAGTGCCCGTAGGGGCCGTGTCTACCTTGTTAAACATCTTCATCACTCTAGTTGAAGAGCCACCCCTCCCGAAAGAAGGATGCATGTATGTGTGTGTATTTCGGTAGCCGCGCGGGCCACGCCTTGGGATCTCTGTACTGGCAGGTGGCCTGTTATGAGTCCTGACATCAAAGGTCACCCCAACATGCAGGGCAGTAACAGCCTCCCGGCGCGGCGCAGTGTGCCGCGGACAACAGCAAGCCGTGCGCCCATCACATGGGCTGCAATCTCCACAGTCAGTCCTCAAGGGAGAGCTACACAAGCAAGGCACACAGGACTGTAGGAAGGGGAATGAGCTGGGGCCGAGATGGGTAGGATCCTTCACAGGGCTTGGCACTCCCTGTGTTTGAGGAGCAGGACCTTGCACCAACCTCCACGAAGGCATCAGTCAGGTCACTAGCTCGATCCATCACTGGCAAATGGCGCCCAGCCACGATTTTCACCTTCAGCTTCCCAGGCATCGTCTCGGCTTCGGCCTCTCCTTGGGCTCCTGCAGAAACAAACAAGCGAGTCTGCGCCTAACGCCAAGGCGGGCGGGGGAGGAGCGGGAGCCGGAGGGGAGCGGCGCGCACCAACGGGAGCGCGCGGGTAACTGACAGCGGAGGGCGCGCGAGGGTTCGCCGCGCTGCGGGGCGCCACGCACTCTTGGAGGAGGAAGGGGGCCGTCCCGTGCGGGAACCGAGGCCTCATTCCGGAGAGACAGCCGGAGTGGCCCTGGTAGATTCCTCTGCCCCGGTCCTACAGTGCTGGCAAGAGACGCAAAAGCGAGTCAACATCGCGCTGATCTTCTGCCGCCGTTACTAGCGTTTCTCCTCCCCCCAAAAATGGCGGCTCTCAGGGCGTGGAGGAAGCATCGATCTTTCGGCGCTCGACCCACTTCACAGGGCCGAAATTAAATTCGCGGAGAAAAGGGGGCGGGACGGGCTGGAAGGTCGAACCCTGCATCATCCACCGAGTTGGAGCTGTAGGTTGGTGTGGTGATGCTTCCCTGCAGGGAGGCCGGCTTCATCCTCCCGGGGCAAGGGACAAAACGCTGGTGACTTCGAGGGCGATCCTCAAATTTCCGAAGGGCTGTGACAGCAGCGGAGATAGCTGGAGGAGCGATTTCAGTCTGCCTTTAACGACCCTTTAGTAGTTCGTAAAATCATTTTAGCTGGTTTCTACCTAGAAGAAGTGAAGTTTTCGCTTTACATAAAGAAATTTCGGGGGAATCTCAGTCAAATAAAGTATTCTATGCTACATTTTTTTATTCCATCACATACACGTATACTGTGTGCAGGATTACACATGTCACTATAGATCTTGGCAAACAAAACTTTGAAATCCAAAGCCACTGCTGGAAGTAGTTTGCCCTGCCCTCATATATCCTCTGTGCTTAGTAAGTGTCTACAAGCTTGAAGACCTACATTGCCGTCAGGAGTTCAGGACCATATATACTATACATATATAAACATTCAACGGATTAAATTTAGTAATCTAGGCAGTGATGACCCGTAATTATTTTTTCAATGCCAAAATTATTCCTGAAGAGGGAATATAGTTCACATAAGTGAGAAGTTGAATTCTTCCAAAGAGAAAATAAAGCTTCCTCAAAATAAAAATCTGAAAGATAAATCGCTGACTTGTGGGACTAGAGAAAACTTTATCCAAAATGACGGAAGAATAGAGGCCCCATGCAAATATCCTTAGATCCACCTGCAGTTTTTTGTGGAGCCTAATTCTACCCTAAAATGCCCTTAACCATACTCTTAAAGTGAGCTACACTATCTGGTTAATTTGGGTGCATTTTGGTGGTAGATATGAAACAGCCTTTTTACTAAAAGAATTACCATACTACCAGTTCATTTAAAATAGAAAAATACCAAAATATATTTTTAAAAAATTAGAAACATGAAGTTTATCAACAGTGTTAATGGAAAATAATGCACTGTATTATAAGATATTGTAAAAAATAATAATTTACAAATTGAACAATTAGAGGTTAGCAATCTCAGCCTCTTAATTAGTAGCCTGTAAGGTACTTGTACATACCTGGTGCCTTAGGCGTCATCAACAGGAAATTATAATTAAGATGCTTCCTGAAGATTTTTTTTAGTAGAATTAAGCCTAACTTCATTTCGTTTACTAATAATTGTACTAGTTTGTTTTAATTAATGCTGGGAACAATGCTGACTTTTGTAATAAATATCTCGTGATATGGTTTCTGATTATCTTCTTTAGCTTCATAACCTTGCTACTCTTTTTGCATTTTAAATCCTACAATAATAACAAGTATTTACGTATATTGAGTACCAGCTACTGAATTCAGTGTTTCACAGCTTTTAAGCCTCCCTAAAATCCTGTGAGATAGGAATTATTGGCCTTCATTGTACAGGTAAGGAATTCGAGGCTTTACACAGCTATGATGATAACCCAAAGTCATGGAGCTGGTAATGCTGGAGGCAAGATTTATATCTAGACATTGTGATTCTAAGAACTCATGCTCTTTAAAGGCTACTGTAGTTTTCCAATAAACTATGCTTTTCTCCATCTGGGAT